>NC_071101.1:2290000-2590000 GCF_024256425.1 Clarias gariepinus | reverse complement strand
TTTACAATTTCTCCTGTGTCTGTGCCCAAACCTTCCACCGTTGAATATCTCCTCTTTAAAGCAAACCCATTATTAATATGACACTAATATTATTCTACCACCAGTCATGTACAGAGAAAAGCTACTATACAAGTGGAAACAGCAGTTTATTAAAGTGGAGTTTAAACATGATTGTACATTGTGTTTGTTTTGGTTAATCATGAAAAAAATGCAAGAACTATGGTTAGTTTCTAGAGCTATTACTAACCAAAACAAAATAGGTGCATAAAACCAGTGAAAGTAGCAGCACAAGAAACTAACCAGAAGAGGTGGAAGACAAAAAAACAACTTAAACATTTAGCAGATGCTCTCATCCAGAGCAACTTACATTTTTATCTCATTATACATCTAAGCAGTTGAAGGTTAAGGGCCTTGCTCAAGGGCCCAACAGTGGCAACTTGATGATTGTGTGGTTTGAACCTGGGATCTTCCGAACCGTAGTCCAATGCCTTAATCTCTGAGCTACCCCTGGCCCCTTAAACACAGGCTACGTATCGGGGGCTAATCAAACTGAACAAGGTGCTACATGCTCCAAGCTCAGTTTGAGGATTGGTGGACGCTTTGAAGCCTGCTGACTGTCAGGAGTGCAACAGTGAACTGCATGACCAGAACCATTGTCCAAATCATGACTAAGATATACTCAACAACCGGAAGGCCTTTCTTGACTTGCATGAGCTTGCTGTGGTGTTGTTCTCCACTTTTCATCACCACCAGAAATGAGGTACATCTTTCCAAAACCAAAACAATAAATCCATTGTTTGCCTTCCCTTTTCCCCCTATCATTATTGTCACCTCACTGTGTTGTTTCTTTAACAGAAGTATCAGTTTAAGGACCACATGTACCTACAAGTATGCTTTCTGATCATACAGTAACTATAGGATAGACTAAGTTAATTTTAAAAATATTGCCACAATAGGAAATATAATGTCATTACATGATGCATAAGGAACTAGTTAGCGCTTTCATTACCTCTAGTTTGGACTACTACAGTATAATGCCTTACTGTCTGGATGCATAAGATGTCTGTCAGGATGCTACTCAATCGAATGGTTCAGGCTACTTGTTGGTACCTCATCTTATGAAAACTACATCAGGGGCAGAGATGTTTCTTACAAAGTCCCAAAGTTATGGAATAACCCTCCAATTAAGGTTTAACATTCAATGATTATTTTTAGGCTAAAAATAGAAAGCTTTTCGTTAATATATTTGTATTAGATAGAGGTGCAGAACTGGGGGACTTATGTATGTAGAGTACAATGATGAACTGATCAAAATACTGATGCTGGTATCTTTCCCACTGTCATTGATTACTCAAGTTTGTTGACAGTGAAGTGACTTACTTGTTTGACTTTCCATTGAACCTGTAGGTTTAAAACCAATTTGTCTTATATAACAGAGCAACAGAGTTCTTTCAAATTAATTTACAGCACAGCATTCAAATAAAGATGTTTTGTGTTTCATAAAAATACACAAAACATCAGAAATATACAAATTGTCCACGTGTCCACAGAATTACTAAAGATTTACATTATATATGAATAAAATGCTATAAATAATTTATTAATTTTATTAAAATAATAATTTTTTAAATTAATGTTTATTATGTATGTAAATGTATTAAATTTTAAAAGAGGTATTAAGTACCCTTGTCATAAAGCATGGTACGTTTGTGTTATATTTTACCTTTTACAATAAACCTATTCTCGGACTTGGATTTGGAGCTGGAGGCCGTGAAGAAGCTGATCCGTGACCTACAGGTGAAGCTGGCCCGGCTACAGCAGCGGAAAGCCACGCTGGAATCGTCGCAGACAGACGCTCGCCTGTCCCAGGTAAATTCTCGGCGTGAGAATTCTCCTACAACCTCAACCCCGCATGTTTCTCTGCCCAGGTCCAATGCACCGAGGACGCAGCCCGCCCAGGTTTCCTTCACCCAGGCGCCGGGATACCACGAGGCCTGGATACTGCAGCAGCGGAAGACGCGCGCCAAGCACCGGGCGAGGACCTCTCCGCCACCACCCGTCTTCGAGATCGCGACCCAAACCCGCTTCGCTCCTTTCTGCGAGACGGCACACGATGCGCTGGTCATCGGAGACTCCATCGTTCCGCACGTGCGTGCTACCACGGCTAAAGGTAAGGCGTGCTGTTGCTGCACAGGTGCCTGCGGCCCTGAGGAAGAACATTCGAGCTGTGGTTCTTCATGCTGGCACGAACGACACCAGGTTGAGGCAGACAGAAATCCTAAAGAAGGACTTCAGAAGCCTGGTTGAGAAGGTCGGCAGCACATCACTCACAAAGATCTGGACCGCTTCCCACATTTCAGCGAGGAATCGAGAGGTTCAGTAAATTTTTTGCCTTTAATGAATAGTTACAATCTTGGTGTCAACAACAGAGATCACCCTTTGTTGATAACTGGAATGTTTTCTGGGAGCGTCCTAGGCTCTACCACACTGATGGCCTGCACCCTAGCAGAGCTGGAGCAGCGGTCCTCTCTGACAACATCTCCAGGACACTACGAACCATCTGAGTGGCCGAAACAATCTGATAATCATTAAACCAGAAAAAGGCCAAATAAGTAATCGAAATCTACCTGCACCTAAAGCACTTATTGTTAATGAAATGATATCAGATTATTGCCTTGACGCACTCTGCCTCACCGAAACCTGGCTTAAACCAAATGAATATATTGGTCTGAATGAGTCTACTTCGTCAGGATATTTTTATAAGCACGAGCCCCGTCTACCTGGTCGCGGTGGTGGTGTCACCACTATCTACAATGATGTACTCACTGTTACTCAGAAAATAAGGCCCAGGTTTAACTCTTTTGAAGTGCTCATCATTAATGTTGCACTCAATGAAATACATAATAAACTCTATATTTTACCCTGGCCACCGTGTACAGACCCCCAGGGCCATATGCCGATTTTCTTAAAGAATTTGGACATCTGCTATCAGACCTCTTGGGTAACTCTGACAAAGTGTTGATAGTAGGAGACTTTAACATTCATGTAGATGATGCTCACGACGCTTTAGCCCTCGCATTTATGGATTTACTAAATTCCTTTGGGGTTAAACAAAATATAAATGGATCAACTCACCGCTGTAATCATACGCTAGATTTAATTATATCCCATGGTATAAATGTCTCTAATATAGAGATTTTACCTCAAAGTGATGATATCACAGATCATCACCTCCTGATATATACTCTACCCGTAGAACAGATTAGCTGTGTCTCCCCACGTTATCGATTTGTTAGAAATATGAATCTGACTACTGAAGACAGATTCACAAGTAATCTTCCGGATCTGTCCCAATTTCTTATTAGACCCCTAAATGCAGATGATCTAGATGAAGTGACTAACAGCAGGGCCACTATTTTTACCATAAAAAACGGGTTGCCCTAAAGAGAGCAACCCGTAACCTCGTGCGGAAATGGAAAAAAACTAAATTAGAAGTTTTTTGAATTGCGTTTAAAGACAGTATGTGCAGCTATAGACAGGCTCTAAAAACTGCTAGGACCGAGCATCTTAGCCAACTAATAGCAAGAAACCAAAACAATCCCAAGTTCTTATTTAGTACAGTGGCTCGCCCAAAATCTTAGATGCCCGCAGAGGAGTATCCCATCACAGTTTAAAAGTGAAGACTTTATGGACTTCTTTGATGAAAAAATCGATAGCATCAGGAAGAGGTTTAACCTCTAATAGCATCTCATGATCTAGTTCAGCCTAAAGCTTCACATTTAGTTTATCAGTGCTTTACAGGTATAGGACAGGAAGAGCTTTATAAACTTATCGCCTCAGCTAAATCAACAACGTGCCTGTTAGACCCAATCCCAACCAGATTTTTAAAAAAAGTGATGCATACGGTTGGAGAGCCACTTTTAAACATTATTAATTCCTCATTATATCTAGGTCACGTCCCTAAACCTTTCAAGTTGGCAGTTATTAAGTCGCTTCTTAAAAAATCTAATTTGGACGCGAATGAAATAACAAATTACAGACGGATTCCAAACCTTCCCTTTATATCAAAAATATTAGAAAAAGTAGTATCAGCTCAAATATGCACATTCTTGCAGAAAAACAACATCCTTGAAGTATTTCAGTCAGGTTTCAGGCCCCATCATAGTACAGGAACTGCACTAGTTAAGATTGCAAACGACTTGTTTTTAGCTTCGAACCAAGGCTGCATCTCAATACTAGTCTTGCTTGATCTTAGTGCTGCATTCGACACTATAGATCATAATATTCTCATAGATCATTTACAAAATCATATAGGTATTCAGGGACAGGCATTAAACTGGTTTGGATCATACCTGTCTGATCGATACCATTTTGTAGATCTAAATGGAGAACCGTCTGGTGTAATGCTAGTGAAATATGGTGTCCCACAAGGGTCAGTTTTAGGACCTCTGCTGTTCTCAATATACATGCATCCAGAGAAGGACCAGCTCCAGCTAGATTCTGCTTCATGATGGTTTGGAGCTAAACATGCTACACCTGTGCTTCCAGTGATTGAGAACTTATCTGCCCTCTGCACCTTATGACCCATTCCTGTGCTGAACTGGAATTCATGTTAATTTAAATAACTGTTATATTGAACTTTCAGCTACATAACACACATGATGTTATATAATTTCTATCAACTAAATGAGGATGGGTTCCCTGTTGAGTCTGGTTCCTCTTAAGAATTTTACCATAAAAAATAAGGTATCACCAGCATTGCACTGTAAAAAAATAAAGTGTAATTTTACGGTAAAAAAACGGCAGCTGTGGTTGCCAGAAGTTTACCGTAAAAATAATAATGATTTTGGTTGTATGGGATTGCACTCATTATACTGTATATTTATACTGTATATACTGTATATTTTACTGATTATTTTTACTTGTTTTTTATGGTTTATAACTGTCTAATTAACATGGTTATGTTGTTATAAAAACAGTTTATACCTGTCAAATTCCAGGGTTTACATTGTAACAAATAGGGATGATAACCATGGCCCGGTTTCCGGATAATGCACACTCTTAGCGTGCTAAGAAGACTCTTAAGATATATCTTACGTAAAGTTATTACTTTTCTAAGTATGTTTCTCGAACTGTCCCTTAGGAGTCTTCTTAAGTTGCTGCCTCTTACGTCCGATGTTACAAGGCGCTGTCTACAGTTAAGGTACTGAATTAGCTGACATCGGTTGCTCAGGAAACGATTTTTCACTCCTTTTGCATGACAACATTTAAAAAGACAGCACTATCTATGCAAATTAAACATTGCACAGAATTCTTTAAATAACATTTATTTCGACATGGTTTAACTTATCAATGCCATAATAAACAAATATATAAATTAAATCACTAAACTTACTAAACTAAAATTTTCATGTAACCTGTAGTGACAACACTCTTCGCCAGCTTCGGAAACAATGTGAAGCATATCAGTGGTTGGGGTTGTATATGGAATGAATACGATGAGATGACGGAGTAGAGGTTTAATACCCCTATCTCACCTACGCGGTTTTGCGCAGTGGCCGTAAGTGCGGTTCATCATGATTCAGCGCGAATTGTGGTGCCGTGATTACGTTTTCATCTTACCACGTAAAAAATTAAACATGCTTAACATGTGGAAGCTCGCAGACCTTGGAGATCTTCGCTGAAGGTTAGGCGGTCACTTGAGGCAGCTCATGGTGCCTAATACCCCTATCTCACCTACAGTATGCGTTTTGACTCACGATGAGATGCAATGTTAGGCACCGTGAGCTGCCGCGATTGCCTGCCAACGTTCCGCTAACGTTCTGCAAGGTTAGCAAGCTTCCGCGAGGACCGCCAAAAAAAATTTAACATGTTTAATTTTTCACGTGGAAAGATGGAAACGTAATCACAATGCAAAAACTTGCGGTGAATCATGATGAACCCTACTTACGGCCACTGTGCGAAACTGCGTAGGTGAGATAGGGGTGTAACACCGCATCTCACACCAAGACAAACCGCATAGGTGAAATAGGGGTATTAAGCATTACAATCACTCAGAAAAATAAATGGATTCGGGGTTTGAAACTCCCAAGTTTATTTTCTCATTTACTAAATCAAATTTCATCATAAAATAAAACGTGTCAAAAAAAAGTCCATCCAGTCATGAATGATGGCTAATGATCAATGAAACATATTTTAAACAGAAAGCAGCAAGCAGCTGGACATCAGGATGTAGAAGTACAACATCATGAAGTACGACGCGTTGGCCTGGCAAGCACAAGTCTGAGCAGGTCAAGAAGCTCCGTAATCTGTTGCCTTGGAAGGAGAAACCTTTTTTTAAAATATCCACCTCAGGCAAAATCTAAAAAGGGCTGAGATTTTGCCTAAAGAAAAAATGCACATGAACCACACAGCTCTGCGGATGGCGCCGTCTTCAGTTTAGCACAACAACACGCTGTATCGCTCCCAAATTATTTGCCACCTGTTTAATATTAAAAGTGATTGGCAATTTTAATGCATTAGTCACATTATGAAATAGGCTAATTAAAAGTCACTCTATTAGTTCTGATATCGAATAAAATGAAACTCTTTAACAGGCCTACAGTATATTCCATCAGTAATACAATTTTGATAACATGCCATAATGTGCTTGGATACACTGCTGATTTATAAAGACTGCTGCTCAGTGGCGGCGACTAGCGTCTTGAGCTGAAACTACGCTAAGAGCGAGTTAAGCTTGGTCCAGACCAACCTTATGACTGTGTGACTTAACTAAGAGATACTTAGCGTACGAACTTTTTGGGAGAGGTTAAGGTACAACTTAAGAACTACTTAGCAATAAGAAGCTTTCAAGAAACCTGGGCCATGTTTTTTTACAGCTCAAAACTGTCTAATTTAAAAATTTATTTTGTAATAATAATGGTTTATTTGCTTTTTTTATAGCTCAGAACTCACTCACTCTCACTCACTCATCGTCTATACAGCTTTATCCTGTATTCAGGGTTGCAGGGGGGCCTGGAGCCTATTCCAGGAGACTTAGGGCACGAGGCAGGGTACACCCTGGACAGGGTGCCAATCCATCGCAGGGCACACACACTACAGGCATTTAAGAACACCAATTAGCCTAATCTGCAGATCTTTGAACTGTGGGAGGAAAGTACCTGGAGGAAACCCACCAAGCACGGGGAGAACATAAAACCTCCATTTAGATGACCCTGACCAACCCAGACCCTGGAGGTGCAAGGCAACAGTGCTAACCACTACACTTCTGTGCTTGCTACACAATTGCTGTCTTTGTTGTACTATTTTTTTATTATGAATAACCACAGAGAATTCATTCAGCAATTCTGTGAAAGCATCATTTTATCACACTAGCTGGGAGCTAAAAGAGATAAAAGTTACATTGCTAAGCATTCAGATTTTACTGTTAAGAAACTATTGAGGGTACTTTTATACTAATTGATGAATACAAGCCTAAATAAAATCATCAATTTTATCTTGTGATGTAGGTGTGACAGAAGAGTTCAAGGTGAAGGTGGGTTTGCATCAAGGATCGGCTCTGAGCCCCTTCTTGTTTAATATGAAGGTACGATCTGAAATGAGATTCTCTTTGGGAGTGACAAGGATAGATAGGATAAAGAATCAGTTCATCAGAGGGACAACTCATGTTAGATCTTTTGGAGATTAAGTTAGAGAGGTAAGATTGAGGTGGTTTGGACATGTTCAGAGGAGAGATTGTGAGTAAATTGGTAGAAGGAGGCTGAAACTGCCAGGCAGGAGGTCTAGAGGAAGACCAGAAAAGAGATTTATGGATGCAGTGAGAGAGAAAATGAAGTTAGTTGGTGTGAGAGATGAGGAAGCAGAGGATAGATGGAGGCAGATGATTTGCTGTGTCAACGGGTAAAAGGGGAGAACCAAAAGACAAATATCAAGAAGCTCTCCTGATTTAAAGGCAATGTCTATCATGTGTAGACCCTTTTATCAACTGAGAGAACTGACAGTAATAATTGTCATGTCTGTATACAGTATATACAACCTGCTGACATTACTTAACCACTTGCATATTTGCACACTATAATTAACAAACAACAAAAGGCTCACCCTGATGGGGTTTATATATTATCTGGTGATTTTAATCAGGCACGTTTAAAGACTGTATTTCCTGAATTCACTCAGTATGTGACATGCATCTCCAAAGGAAATAATTTACTTGATCATGTGTAATTCAAAGTAAAGCATGCTTAGAGAGAGGTACCACTTTCACATCTAGGACTTTCAGACCATATATCACTAGTCCGTATCCAATTATATACAATACCCACTGCAGCAGGAAACTAAATCTGATATTAAACCCATAAAAAGCTAGCAGGAAGATACACTTGATCAACTGCAGGACTGTGTCACAAACTCTGACTGTAATTTACGTATACAAAAGGACTTAAATGTAACAAACTGTATTGTTTTACATATCTGGTTGTGTGGACATTGTCACTGTGAGTAAATGCATCTGGGATTTCTTTTTAAAGTTAGAAACCCTAGATGAACATGGAAGAACATTTACTGTACTCCTCAGGATGTGGGACACTGCAGTCAAGTCTTGTGACAAGGCATGTTACAACAAGACAAAACCAGACCAAAGAGGCGTATCAGGGAGGCCAAACAGGATTAAAAAAGATGGATCTAGGACCAGTGCATAAAAAGCAATCTAGAACAGGCTTGGCAGAATATTAAGCACTAACTTAAAGGGCAGCAATCTCATAATGGCCAACATGGATGCCTCACTGGCAGAGGACTGTGTGAGACGCTGCTGACCACCTTTTACCGCTCCACTATGTAATGGAAACATTTTAATCATGTATTCATTCTGATCTATGTAGTTAGTGTGCCCCCTTAGACTATAGAAACTTTAAACCTGTCTGATGATACATAGGAAGCCAACTATTGAGAGGATCCTGGTGTATTGTAAAACTGGGTAGAATGCTAGATGATTTGCAGCAGACAAAAGGGTGCTCCAAAGAGTGATAAACACAGCAAAAAATCATCAGATATTTTCTTGCCTTTTTGAAAGAGATTGCAAAATACCAGCCCTTAAAATTATCACAGACTGTATTTACAGTGGAAATTTACAGTTGAACTGATGCCTTCAGGAAGACACTACTGGTGTCTCAAAACTAGGACCACTATCTTGTGAGATAGATAATTTCCCGGAGTACAACGACAAAAAGGGAATTCTATTCTATTATTATCAGAATACAATGAAAGGGACAGTTATTCTATTCTATTCTATTCTATTCTATTCTATTCTATTCTAATAGAATAGAATAGAATAGAATGAAATAACTATTCTATTTACTACAGTAAAATAACTTAGCAACTGTGGAATGGCCTGTTAGACCTCTCTAAATGTTGTTTTTAAATTGCTAATGATTAAACATGTTGTCAAGACAGATGACCTAGTTAACAAATACCACAGATCGACTAGATATAACACTAAATATAACAATAGTGTACATTTCTTTGCAGATGGGTCGAAAGACCGGGAAACAGTTACAAGAGTACAAAGGAACATCTGCCTGTCTGAGTGTATGCACTATGTATGTATGCATTACTGATTACATTAGAATGGGCTAAGCGGATAGGTAATTGTAAAATATAGTAATTTTTTATTGGCCCAGTGGCAGCATGTTCAAGCATTATTACAGGTCTAAGGATCTTAAAAGCTTTTAAATTTGGATTGCTCATTTAAAGAAAATTCTAGTCCTTAAAACAGTCACCTGACCTAAACATAGGCATATTAATATAATTCACATGTCACGTGTATACTTTGAGCAATTTCACATTGCTCTGTTACTGACCTGACGATGCTCCCTTTGTTTTACGCATCTCAGTAATGCTGGACCGAAAGGTTGTGTTTTCATCCTGTGTACTATAGGTTCTTGTTTTTGGGACTATCTGTGTGGACTCTACAGGATAAAGCAGATAAATTGATGATGTACTGGTCACAATGAAAAAATAAATAAATAAATACAATAAAAACTTTTGCTTAACTCATGTTCCCAGAACTTTTTTGCAAACTGAGTCCTGGTAATAAGACCATAATAGATTCCCAACATGGCTACGTAGGCCTCAACTTACAATCAGTCTGACACACTCTTACCGTCTGTCTCCTGATCTGATTACAGTATATACATCTGGTATCATTTCATATGTGAATTTTTCTGTGTGATAAAGTGAATTCAGTGATGTAATGGGAGACATTCATTACGTAACATTCATGTCTCTATTATTTTATGTATCTTCCAAATGTAACTTTTCCCCCAAGGTCAAAGATAATCGCATGGAAAAAGCATACTGGATAACTTAATGAGAGTCATATCAGTCTTTAGGCTTGTAAGCCCCATTTAACCCTGTCATCAACCACACACACTTCCTCTGTTCTTTCCTTCTGCTGCACTCAATGCTTTATGGTTCAGTGCAAAAAATAAAACAGCACAAATAACCCACACAACACCACTGCACACTGCAAGTACACACTGCAACTACATACACATACTAACCTTATAACAAACTTTTATTGTTCTCATTGTAAACATCTGTGTACATTCCCTGTCTGTGTGTATGTGTGTGTGTGTGTGTGTGTGTGTGTGATGAAGCAGAGCTTAATCTACCAACCTGAAGCTGACTATTTTCCCCTAACACCATGTAACCACAGTGATTTAAGAACATTTAAAAGTTAATTAACTATACCATGCTTTTTTTCTATTTGGAGTTACATTTAAAGTTAGAGAATATCTGTAAAATAAAATTAAGTAATTCCTGTTATCATTCAAGGCAGCCATATATATATATATATATATATATATATATATATATATATATATAACTTAGTGTGTGGTGTCCATTGTACACATCCCTATGCATAAGCTATAACTACAAAAACAAAACTGCATTAAAATTAGCGCCTTAATGTGAACCTGCACTACTGTGAGAGCTGCTGTTCTAGAGAATAAATCAACCACAGTGGTAATGTGTGGTGTGTATAAGAGCTGTGTATAGAGTGTGTAGTGGTTTACTCACCGCTGTGAGCCGTGTGTACAGAGACACAGAGCAGGAGACAGATTACAGAGAGAACACACATCATCTACTGTCTTTAGGAAACTAAGGTCAGAGAGACTGGGGGCGATGTTTTAAACCAGCAAGAGGAAGTGACATCACTTACATTGACTTCTGCGCTCAATCTAAAATAAAACATGCTGCAGTTGCTTTTGTCTAAACCTTGTGTCTTGATAAAGTTTAATGGTTTGAAATTCTTTTAATATATATATTTTTTTAAAGGATAAGGTTCTGTGCAGAAATAAACCTAAAAGATACCCTTCATTTGTGTTTATAAGAAGCAGGGCATAATTTGGGCAAAGCATGGCATTACTTGTGCATAGTCTGCCATTGAGCATGGTATGGCTCTCGGCATGCAAAGTTTTCTGTTTTATTTCTTTTTTTTTTATCATTATTTTTTCCTGATCCTGTTGTCATTTGTCTGACATGGGTTCATGTTTCTACCTTTTAACACTGGCAGAGAGTTTGTTAGATTTGACCTTTTTTTTTCTCATTACCAGTGGATTTACCTGCAGTACTCTCTTTACATTTAGGCACATTTAGCACCCTTGATTGCCACTGCTGCAGCTACATTCTGGATGAGTGTGGTGGGGTGCCTAATACTTTAAATTTAAATTCAAAATTCAAATGAAAATTTTATTTGTCACATACACAGTCATACACAGTACGATATGCAGTGAAATGCTTATACGACCGCCAGTGACCCTAAAAAATAAAAAGCTTATATATAAGAAATAAATATGAATAAAAAGAAATACGATAGAAAATAAATTTAACTAGTAAAATATACTGTACAGATGAGGACATAATAACAATATAGCAAAATATAGAGATATAGAAGGAAAAATAGAAATTTGTAAAAATTTTGAAATGACTAGAAGTGGGCAAATATGCATAAAAAGTGACTTATTAAAATGTCTTATTTAAAGTGTCTTGTGCAGTGGTCCAGAAATGAAAATATAAATACGTAGTGCAAGTGTGTATGAATGTGTCCATGCTTGTCCATGATTGTCCAGTCAATGTTGGGAGTTTAAAAATATATTATTAGTCCTGTGTGGTGTGATGTGATTGAGAGACCTTATCGCCTGCGAGAAGAAGCTCCTCCTCAGTCTCTCTGTGTTGGCCTTTAGGGAGCGGAATCGCTTCCAAGACCGCAACAGAGAGAACAGTCCATTGTTCAGATGGCTGGGATCCAAGATGGCGGCGCAACAGTAGCCCGCAGCGGCCGCTCCGGAGCCAAAATGGTGCTATGTTGTTTACATTTTGTGTGTAGTACGTTTATTTTACTCTGTGTATGGATATCTTTGCGACTGATGTTCGTACGTACAACAGCCAGACACTTTTCTACCTACAGTGGGAGCCACGTCAAACAGCCGCTTGGAGCATGATAGGTCCATGACAGGACCGTGACAGGACCATGATCGATCCGTGCACGGAATGTTATCCCCCGCGATGACGTAGTTAACGATGCCCCCATAAACGCCCCCATGTGCTTTCTAAAAAGATGGTTGCAATGCTGTACAATTCCGCCAGATGGAGCATTGACTGCTTCAGTTAACTGCAGTGTCCAAGCAGCCGGTTACTATATTTAATATATATAACATAACTTACGTCAACATAGTTTCATAAATAGATGATGTGGTAAAAAAGAGGGATAAAAAACGATTCATAAAACAGATTTAAATCACTCAATACACAACCCATGGTGCTTATGCTATTTTTAATTAATGATTAAATTAATTAATTAATTAATTGAACTACTTATTGCTGTATTTTTCACGACATCCTTAATAATACTTAAAGACACTGTAACATCTGTAATTTATCTATACCAGTCGTTGTAGGTACGGAATACAAATACGGGCTATGTACAGTATTTTACATTACGGTGTATTTTATTTATTTCCGTTTAATACACTGGTAGATAATATTTTGCTGCAAAGTAAAGCTTAAAATTTAACTCCTGCTCGGGTTTGTTTTCGTTATATTTTTGATGTTTTCGCTGATGTTTTTTTCCGCTGATAGTCAAAAATTGGCATAACAAATCGATTAATAACGCATAATATCTGGAACAAATATCTGCCCATACAGATCAGTCTGTCTTTAGTCATTTAACCAGCATAACATTTCCCCATCAAAGATCTGATGGGACATTAATCACTTATCACTACGGTGAATAGATGCGGCAGCAGAGACTAAATCCCCATAAACATTCACACCTGAACACAATACTAACAGAACTAAACAGTTCCAGAGTGTCAGCGCCTGTTATCGCAGGATCACCTACAGGAGACTACTGTAATTTTTACTGCTTATATATTTTTGCCATAGTTTTATTTGGTTTTACGCGATTTCATGTTTTATTTGTTTTTGTGTGTGTGTGTGTGTGTGTAAGAGAGAGGGAGAGAGAGAGAGCGCGTGCGCGAGAGAGGGCTTATATCGTGATTTATCTAAGGTTACTAAAGCCTGGCTTACTACTACTAATAAAAATATTTCAATGTAACCCATGGGTCTCAATCACAAAATCAGCCAACGCTGTAAACAGATGACAAGACAAATTATATAGGCTACTCTGAAACGTTAATTTGAACATTTAAAAATATATATATAAAAAAAACCATAAATATAAAAACAATCGACTATTATTGTCAGGGTCAAGTTTACGGGGCTTCTCAGTCTTTCGTTAATTTTACTTCTAACTCGAAACCAATGTGGCTTATTAAAGATGCACTGTTTTATTGGACATGGCTGTTTTGTAATGTTCCGCAATATAAACACTGTCTACGGTTCGAATATACTGTGAACGTCTCAAAGTCACGTCTCTAGATCCTTCTGCAGTAATGTTATCGTGGTGTAAATTATTAACGTATCAAGGTATTTCAATTGCAGACAAAATAGTCTAGTAACGAAAGTAATGAATTTGTCACTACTCTTCTCTTACGCAGCACGGCTAAAAAGATAATAAAAATGACACTAATCCTGCCATGATGCTACCCTGCCCATACACAACACTGGCTGGGGAGATGAACTCAGACTTTACAAAACTTCCAATTGTTTCATGAGATGAAATTAAGCTAGGATGAAGAGAACAGAAATTAACTCCCCTCTGTGCAAAATCTAAGTAGAGTGTAACTGGAGCAGCCACAAAATGCCCCCCGTGTAACTCTGATTAGGAAAAGCTCACAGACACCAAACCTGCAGCACTTTGGTGTAATTTTTATTATCTTATTATCTTATTATATTATTTTAAATTGTATTATGCCGTGCTGCATAAAAGAAGAGTAGTGACAAATTCGTTACTTTTAATAAGGTGATGTTTGATTGTATATTATATCATTTCCAAGTTTGATAGTGTCGATTTTAGAGTGCATTATACGTGCGATACGAAAAGGAAGTAAATAAACACGTAGCAATGCAAAGAGGACAGAGCTGCGAAATATTTAAGCAATATAAATTCAACAAAGTGTGATCATAATGGTTGTTGTTGCTGCTGTTTAGGTAATTGGTTCCATCGTGTTACTGAACGCAACTGTGTTCACAAAACCGAGCGTAGGGAAAGAAAAAAACACTCGCTAACGCGTTCGGAATGAAAAGGGGCGGCGGCTTTTCTTTGAAGATAGCGATTGTGTAATGGGGGGCAATCCGTGCCGGGGGGTTAGGGCATAACACACCTCTGAACGTCTTTTGTCTTGTAAATGATTATCTTCGTTCACCTTCCAATCCCCCACAGCGCACACACTGTTGCTATGTCTGTTGGGGCACTTGGTTATACACAGCACTTTAATGTATGAAACACTTACTTCCTGGTTTGTTTTATTTTAAATATTGCTTATTACCTTTTCCCGCAAAATAAACATTAAACATAAACAACATGTTATCATTGTGTAAATTATTAACATAATGGTGTCTTTTAATTAAGGACAAAAACAGACCCTGCGCTTGTGTTTAGGACTGATGCTGAACAGCTGTGTTCAGAGGTTTAATCAACGATTTACAAGACAACAGTTAAAGCGTTTGTGGATGAGAGGTGTGTGTGCGCGCGCGCGCTCTCCGGCATTTCTCCGTTGCTTTAACACAAACATTTGGGCAGAGTCAAGTAAGTCTGAAGTACCCCTCCCCCCGCCAAACACACACACACACACACACACACACAGAGAGCAATTAGCACCATGTCACAGTCAGTATTCTCCACTGAGGTTTCTTACCTTCCACTCCTTCTAAGTTTGTCTTTGCTCTTTTAATAGAGTTCTTAAAAAAACCCAAAACTTTTATACTGAGAAAAAATGATTATGGGTCACATAGTCACAAACACAAACTAGCACAGATACATATGATCAAGTGTTTAACTGTTGTTTTCATTTGTTTCTATAACCAGTAATAATAATAATAATAATTATTATTATTAGCCCAACTCTTTGACTATTTAAAACAACGTCGGGTCCCATTTTTGCACATTGAAGTTGTTGGTTTAAGTAAATGTATTTTTAAATACACAAACAATCCCCCAACAATTAAAACACGCACACATGACTTTAAAAATAAAATTTATTCGTCCCAAACTAGTCAAAGGTAAAACAATAATTTGTATAAAACAGGTGAAAACATGTTTAATTTTTGCTTAAAGGTCATTAAAATACCCGGATAACACCAGCTGCTTATCAGTTTCTATCTGGTTCTTTTATATTAAAATATCATTTTTTTTAAATATTTAAAATGGAACAGTTTAAGTCTTTGTTTCCCCCCTAAAGTATTAGGCGTTTTGCAATTCTATGTTCAGAATATACAGTAGACCTGACCAAACATCATTATAAAGCTGTTGCACTGTGACGTCATCCCTCCTACAGCTCCCTCAACAGCTTGTTCAGACTCCTCCAGTAGCTCCAAAAGTCCAACCGTCATCCGTCTGACCCCCCAATCCTCCACAGCGGAGCTCTGATTAAAAGACAACAGGAGAATTTAGTGAAGACAAAGATAAATAAACTTTACAGAATACCTAGTTGTAATAAATATAAAAGATATTAGTAAACCTACACCACAGAGTATGTAGAATTCTGGAATGTAAATAAACTGGGCTAACTTTAACCATTGAACTTTGTTAACGTTAACCGCGGTCTGTCTGTATTATCGTCTGCATTAAATTAACCGAGAATTTACTTAATGCGCTTTTCATACAAATAAGTTAGGCGATATAACACTCATATATATTAGTTCATCTCTAAAGCCAAACTATAACTTCACGAGTACTGAAGCCCCCTACACGGGCACACACCTCCCCACACACGTGCAAACACCTCCCCACACACGCACACCTCTCCACACACGCGCACACACCTCCCCTCCCCACACACACACATACCTCCCATCCCCCCCCACACACATACCTCCCATCCCCCCCCACACACACACACCTCCCATCCCCCCCCACACACACCTCCCCTCCCCCACTCCTTTTTTTTTTTTTTTTTTTTATTCAGTGGAAACATCCTTTTTTATTATTATTATTTATTTTATTTTTTTTTTCAATTTTCTCCCCAATTTAGTCGTGGCCAATTCCTCCCCGTCACTAGGGGGCTCCCACATTAAGGCTACTACTACCATTCATACCGCGCAAAGTCACGGCCAAATTGAGAAAAATATAAACCCGGTTATGAGCGTTTAGCTTGCTAGCTCCTGTACGTATATCCTCAGCTTGTGTCCTTCATGAACTGCATCACATTATATTCACAGATATAACCTGCAGATTAACTCTTACCCAAAAAATAAATAAATGCTGAATTTATCCAGACAACACGCGGTCAGACTCTAAAGGCATTTTTATAAAGCACAAACACTCTTCATCCGGTAGTGCAGCTTTTGTAATAGGGACATTAATAGTATTTTCGAAGCTTTAGTGTCTTTTTTAGTTAAAGATGAGTGACATTGTGAGTTTGTGACACTGACAGTAAGCTGTAATGTTAACTCCAGACTTGGTAAACAGATCATTAAGTTATCTAAAGTTACATCTGACCGCTGCTGCTGCTGCCAGTGATTTTCAAAACGGCCGGTAAAAAACTAAACTGGGAAATAAACTGTAAACTAATCCCAAACAAATTTTATAAATTAAAACACCACTTACCTTAACTTAGTCCATTAAGCCGCCATCTTCATCTCTAGTGCAGTTTGGTAGCGTCAGTTCGGCGGGGGTGGGGGTGGGTTGTTAAAATCACGTGATTGCAACTCAGCGCAGCTAAATTGCTGGCTTGTGTTAACGTGTCCTTGAGAACGAAGCGCCATCTAGTGGTGGAACCAGGTAAATGCATAAATAGGGCTTGAATGGGCGTGTTTACTGTGAAATCTTGACACGCCTTTCTCGAAGGAAAAGGAGGGGGGACTACGGCGTGCATAGGGCAGCCGTACGCCATTCGTACGCAATTCACACGGCCGCGGCTATTTGGCGTGGCTCCATCTGTAAATAACCCGGGTAACGACATCCACGATGAGCTGCGGGAAAAGCTACGCGACCTCAGCTTGCTGTGTGAACCAGGCCTCAAAGCCTCAGCGTTGCCTAATGCCAGCGGTTGGAGAAGGGGACATCGGAAGCAAGTGCGCGAGGAAGCGGAAGCGCGGCAAGTGGGCGGGAGTCTGTGCTAGGCTAAAAACAAACCCTAGCCGGCCCGCTCTCCCGTCCATCATCTTATCCAACGTCTGCTCCTTAGACGATAAACTGGACTACATCCAACTTCAGACTACACAGCGTGAGGTTAGTACCGGACGCTGCTATTTAGCTAGACGAGCTAGCCTCGTTTCGCATCGACAGAAATGCAGCTCTGTGCGGTAAGACTCGCGGTGGCGGCTTGTGTGTTTACATCAACACGAAATGGTGCAAGACCTCTGTGCTAGATTCTAGTTATTGCTCATTGCTAGTGGAGTTTGTGACTGATAGATGCAGACCTTTTTATTTACCACGGAAATTCACCACTGTTTTCATTATCGGAGTGTACATTCCACCTAGTGCTAATGCTGAGGAAACGCCATGGGAACTGTACACAAAGATCAGTGAACTGCAAAATACACACCCGGAAGGACTGTTTATTGTTGCTGAAGATTTTAACCATGCAAATCTCAAGTCAGTGCTTCCTAGATTTCATCAGTATGTGGACTTTTCAACGAGAGGGGAAAACACGCTGGATCTTGTTTACACAAATATCCCCGGCACATATTGGGCAAAGCCCTGCCCCCACCTCAGCTACTCAGACCACATCTCTGTTACGCTAATTCCAGCATACAGACCACTCGTCAGGTGTTCAAAACCGGTTCTGAAGCAGGTGAAAACCTGGCCAGCAAGAGCCATCTCTGCTCTTTAGGACTGTTTCGAGAGCACTGACTGGAACATGTTTAGGGAGGCTGCAACTTACAGCGACTTCACTGACTTGGAGGAGTATACGTCATTAGTGACCAGCTACATCAACAAGTGCACTGATGACATCACTGTCTCCAAGAACATCATCTCATGTCCCAGTCAAAAACCGTGGATTACTGCCGAAGTGCATGCACTTCTGAGGACCAGAGACTCTGTCTTCAAAGAGGGAGACAAGGTGGCCCTTAGAAGAGCAAGGTAGAGCAAACTTTCTCGGGTCATCAAAGAGGCGAAGCTTGCACACGCCCAGAGAATCCACAACCACTTCATAGACAGCGGCGACACACGGCGCATGTGGCAGGTCTTACAAGCCATCACTCACTACAGGACTACATCACCTGCCTGTGACAGTGACGGCTCCCTCCCAGATGCGCTGAACAACTTCTACGCTCAGTTCGACAGGCAGAACGACGTGGCGGCGAGGAAGACCACCCCTTCTGGGACCCCACAAGGCTGTGTGCTCAGTCCCTTGCTGTTCACAGTGCTCACTCATGACTATGTAGCAACATGCAGTTCGCTGATGACACGTCCGTGGGGGTCTCATTAGCTAAAACGACGAGTCAGCGTACAAAGAGGAAGTGCAGAGGCTAACGGACTGGTGTAACGACAACAACATGTCTCTGAATGTTGACAAGACAAAGTAGATGGTTGTTGACTTTAGGAGGACACGAGGAGACCATTCTCCGCTGAGCATCAACGGCTCCTCTGTGGAGATTGTCGAAAACACCAAATTCCTGTGTGTCCACCTGGAGAAAGACCTCAGCTGGTCCCTCAACACCAGCTCCCTGCACAAGAAAGCCCATATCGGACCGCAAGACCTTACAGTGGATAGTGAGGACAGCAGAGAAGATCATCGGGGTCTCTCTCCCCCCTATGGAAGACATCTACATCAAACCCTGCATCCACAAACCCACCAGCATTGTGGCTGATCGGACACACCCCTCTCACACACTTTACACTTCTGCCATCTGGAAAAAGGTACAGAAGCATTCGGGCACACACATCCAGACTGTGCAACAGCTTTTTTCCACAAGCCATCCGTCTTCTCAACAAAAAGGGACTGGACTGATAAAACACACACAACACACACACAAACATTATCACTTAGCTCAACTCAACTACCTCAAAACATTAAGACTGGACTGACTAATCAACACAAGCGCAGACACACTGACCTACACTATCAAACTATCGTACACACCAACATGTAAATGCTTCATTGTTTATTTCTTTTGCACAATATTTATTACTTTTTGCACTAATTCCTCAATTCTTGCTGCTGTGTTAAGCAATGTTCACTGTTTCTCTACTACCTCAACACCATATTTTATGTTATGTCGTGGTTGTCGTTATGTCACTTTGTTGTTGCTCGTTTGCACATTTGCACGTGCACTTCATGTTGTCTGTAAAGCCTGTAGATAGTCTTACTTAGCAAGTCAGTTTTTGTTAAGTTATGTTGTAATTTATGTTAGGACTATCTGTCTTGTCTCTTGTAACTAGGCCTCTTAGTTAGCTAGTGTAGTTTTTCTGTTAATTTATGTTGTAAATTTATGTTGCATGTAGCACCTTGGTCCTGGAGGAATGTTGTTTCGTTTCACTGTGTACTAACTGTATATGGTTGAAGTGACAATAAAGCCTACTTGAACTTGAACTCGCCTTGGTCCAGCACCGCTTGCTGTAGATTAAGTGCAGGTCAGGGAGCTCGGTGCGGATGATGCGCTAAGCTGATCGCACCAACCTCTGTAGAGCTCGTCTGTCCTGCATAGTGCTATTTCCAAACCAGGTTGTGATGTTTCTTGTCAGGATGCTCTCTATGCATCTACTACATGCATACACAAATTAGCCTATCAGACTTACTAATGGCTGTATGCTAAGTCACTAAAAGAAGCTTGAAAGAGATTCTACTACATCATATCTGTTGTTCTTTGTCTTTCAGCTCTTCCCTTTCAGGAGTCTCCACAGCAAATCACCTGCCTTCATCTAACCCTATTCAACACTACTGTAACTAACCTCATGTCCCCTCTCACTACATCCATAAATCTCCTTTTGTTTGGTCTTCTTCCAGACCTCCTCCCTGGCACTTCCACACTCAGTGTCACCATCATTCTACCAACATATTCACATACCACAATCATTAATGTGTCTTAGACTGGTAGTGACCCATCAGCTCTTAAAACTACAGTGTTCACCCCTTCACAAAACAACTAACATGGACCCTGAAACACAGTCCTTTTACAGGCCTATTTTTAATATTATTTTACTTGTCAATGTTCTTGAAAAAGGTACACCTCAATCTTAGTAATATGTTTTCAGTCTTTGACAGGCACATTGCATTGAAACAGTATGATTACATTGTAGAAGTATGATTTTCTTCTCCTCTGGTTCTTCTTGATTAAACAGCTGCATTTAATACCATTGCCCATGACAATTTTTGAGTATCTTCACAAGTTTTGTGGATTCTCTGGGTCTGCTCTGGGATGGCTCCTATTCCGCTTGTGAGACAGATCAGAGTTCATATTCTTGGATTTTTTTTCAATTCTACTATGATCTCATTTATTGTGTCCCTTAAATGTCTGAGCTTGGGTCTATTTTCTTCCAGAGTATTATATATATATAAGACATAAGACATAAACTATAAATGTTTCACAATGTGTCCCTGAATGAAGGGAGGCTCAAAATCAAAAGTGCCAGTCAGTATCTGGTGTGGCCACCAGCTGCTTGAAGTACTGCAGTGCATCTCCTCCTCATGGACTGCCTATTGCGGACAGTCTGAGCACTGATGGAGGGATTGTGTGTTCCTGGTGTGACTCGGGCAGTTGTTGTGGCCATCCTGTACCTGTCACGCGGGTGTGATATTCGGATGTACCGATCCTGTGCAGTTGTTGTTACATGTGGTCTTCAACTGCAAAGATGATCAGCTGTCCTTCCTGTCTACCTGTAGTGGCGTCTCATGGTGCGGACATGGCAATTTATTGCAGCATGCCTAATGCACGTTCACGCAGATGAGCAGGGACCCTGGGCATCTTTCTTTGGGTGTTTTTCACAGTCGGTAGACAAGTCTCTTTAGTGTCCTGCGTTTTTAGAACTGTGACCTTAAATGCCTACTTTCTGTAAGCTGTTAAGGTCTTAACGACCATTCCACAGGTGCATGTTAATTAATTGATTATGGTTAATTGAACATGCATGGAAAACATTGTTTAAACCCTTTACAATGAAGATCTGTAAAGTTATTTGGATTTTTTCCAACATTATTGTTAAAATACACAGTCCTGAAAAAGGGACGTTTCATTTTTTGCTGAGTATATGGAAATTGCAATTTTAAGACAAACAAGACATTAAGAAGAAAACATTTATTAACCGTGCCTTATTAAATTATACTTTAGTACCTCAGACGGATTTTGCTGGGGGAATGCAATTGCAATGTTTAATACTTTGGATGTTAATTCAACAAAGTACATTTTTCCTTTCTACCTTTGTAATTTTCTTTTGTAAATGCTGTAATAAATACTGTAGATAGATAGATATTAAAAGGATTTCTATAGATAGATAGATTGATAGATCGATCGATCGATTTGAGCCCTAAATCATATACATCACATGGGGCATATTTACTCTAGTCTTTAATTTACTTCCCATGGTGGCGCTATATACAAAGAAATGTGGAGGAAACCAAAATGAAGCACAGCAAAGTACACAGGTTTTTATGACATAATATAAAAACAAACCATTGTCCATATCTAAATATCAAAACTTAGGGTGAAGGTTCAGTTTTTTCACAGATTACTGTAAATGTAAGTTATGACTAGGTTGAGTTATCAGAAAAATGAACTACAGTATAAAAAGGTCTTTATGCAGATCTGCCACTGGCAGCCTCTTTGGGAAAGAAAAATCCTATGAGAAATTTGACATTTGTTTTGCTTAAATGGCATGGTAAAGGCACTTGTTTACTCTAATGTTTGATAGATAAGTAGTAATAAAAATAATAATTATAGACAGAATTATATAGAGGACATTATTTATAATAAAATATATATGAATCTATTATTGTAAGGAGTACAACTTCAAATAAAAACATGAAATAAAATTGTTACTGCAAAAAAAGATTTTTTTTTTCTCATTTTGGCAAATTGTTGTCCTCATACACACATGGCTCTCTACAAAAGTAAAAAGGTGGGAAATGAAAATCCTGCTGAAAATCACCATCTAGCCTACTTTCAAAAGCTATGAACATTTACTAACAAATTTTATTAAAGAAATAAAACAGCAACATAAAATTCTTTACATGATATACAGACAATGTGTGCAGAAAGCTGCTAAGATACTCCATCCCATTCTTTAGTCAGAATTTCTAGATTATGTTAGAGATTTGTGTGCATTAAAATTCTTTTGTAAGAATCAAAACTTAACCATTTTTCTTGTCCAAATTGCTGCCAGTGATTTAATCTAAAAAATAATCAATGCCTGAGTTTACTTTAGTTCCCTAAACTCAACTGGAATATAAAGAATATTAAATAACATTGACACAAACACAAGTACAAGCTGATTTATACTTTGAGACAAAACTGTGCAAATATGGAGTTATAGAATTTTGGAAAATCATACAAAATTCACATTGATATAACCAAAACAATTTAGATGTAATATTTTTGCCTTTGTACTTTTAACAACTTTGTGACTATATATATATCATGCAGTGGCGGCTACAGTGGTCTGTCAAAAAGGGGAAGCTCATTTTTAGCCTACATCATAAAATTGTCTATTTATTTAAAAGTTAATTCTGCCCTACGTTCTTTTTCAAGAAAATGGTCTGTGACCCTGTCGTACCAACTAGGCGTCTTTTCCAGTGACTTGACCAGTGTCCTCTCAAGTTCTAATCTGAATACAGGACTTGAAGTTCTGACCTCAGTCTCCCTGAATCAAAGTGATGGCCATAACTTTTCAGGACACTTTGGAAGGCCTCCTCTGGAAATACTTGTCTCATGTTATCAAATTTCTCTGGATTGGCTAATAAGAAGAGCATGCTTTCCAAATTTGAAAAATGTCGAGGAATCTGCTCCAAGATGTTATCAAGGATGGCCATGTACAGATTTCTGTATCGCTCTTGGGGAGCCTGTAATTGGGTCAGACGACGCTTTCTCATGGGCTCATCTCGTGGGTCTGATGTGAGATCTGCTGTTTTGGCATAAACGGCTTGGAAAGCCCCCTCTGACCTCTTCTCTTTGACAAATGCAAGAAGAGATTCAATTATTTTCTTGCAGTAAAAAACATAATTCCAGTCCTGTAATGCCTTTCTTTTGTTCAGTTACACAACGCATGGGTAAAAAAAAATCTATATCATATATACATAAATCACAATAATAATCAAGATATAACATCGCATCCTGACATGTTTTATTTGTTTTATATTAAATGTGACAAGGGCCCAATGAGGTCAGATGACAAGCTGGAGGTTGACTGTGAGGTGAGATCAAAGGTTAGAGGCAGTATATTGAAACTATAATATCTCAAACTTCTCAAGATGGGAATGCAGTGTTAAATTTGATTGGTACCTGATTGCTAATGAATTGAGTGAAATTGGACTAAAAGCAACAGTCCAAGAGGAGGTCTAGTCTCTGTAACACAAGCTCGATAATATCAGGGACATGGGCATTTTCCAGAGGGGTATTCAGGACAGCAATGTCCTCTGCTTCAGTGGTACCAGACTATGCCAAACAGCCTGCCCAATTCTTCTTAAATAGGAGGGAGAACAGCAGCTACTGCAACAAAAATTCCAAGTCTCCTGCACACACAACCTGGAGCTACTGACCAACAAATGTCACACTTTATGCCTTCTTAGGATATTTAAGTCTAGCGTCTAAACTAATCAGCCATCCATCCTCATTCAGCCATTCAACTCACTTATTTACCCCAGACATTGACATTGTACAGTGTCATTGTATTGTTCTCTTCTCCTGCTTTACACAATGTTTTAGGATTTAGTGCATTAATAGATTGCAACAGAGCTTTTCCAATTTGCATCTTCAGTTAAATACTTCCAAAACTAAAGTTATGTGGTTTGGAAAAAAAAGGTCACATTACATCAAGCTTTCCAAGTATCTGCTCCCTTGATGGGACACCATTGGATCAGACTACTGAATATAAATATCTGGGTATTTGGCTAGATAACACTGTCTTTTTCAAAACACATTGATAATTTAAAGTCTAAAATCAAATAACAACTTGGGTTCCTTTATAGAATGTGTTCTGCATTTACATTATCTGCTAGGAAAACTTTGGTGCAAATGACCATTCTCCCCATGTTTAATTATGGTGATGTTATTTATAGATCAGCATCCAAATGGCCTGTTTCAAAAGCTTGATGTTCTCTACCACTCTGCCATCCGGTTTATAACAAACTATATATATATATATATATATATATATATATATATATATATATATATATATATATATATATAGTTTTTTTTAAATATGTAACTTATGTACTGTGTTTGCTTTTATTTTTCTCAGAACTTCGTTTATATTTATTAAAATGTTTGATTTTTATCAGTTCCCCTATTTCCACAGTTGTGAATAAGAAACCTGTTCTTAATCTGTCTTGCCTGGTTAAATAAAGGGAAAAATAAAAATAAAATACTCACTGTATATTTTGTTTTTTATTGCATTTATTTGAATATATATTATTAAATATTTAAATATTCTTACTATTTTAATGTTGTGGTTTAATGATCCATATAATGCGAAATTGTTTTTTTTTTTGTTTGTTTTTCTTTTTTACATACTTTACTAGCCTGTGTACATTTTATTCAAAGCATAAATATTCATAAGTATACATCTGCATGGTCATGTACACATATGTATTTATGCATGTATGTATATTTATGTTTAAAACTGAGAGCTGCCTTAATTTTTTTTTTATTGTATTGGACATAATGACAATAAAGTCAATCTCTAGTGAGAAAATCTGAGAAACTTTCAACCAAAATTGAACTTAAAATAATTTAAAAAAGTGAGTGGCATAGGTGTGATAATACAGTAGTTAATAATTCTAATATAGCACAATGTGCTGTAATGCCTGGAACACTGAGAGAAGGAGAAGAATGCTAAAAACATAGTAAAAACAATAGGAATAGTACTTTTCATTACATAAAACTTTTCCAGCACTCAAATGTTGCTAAAGATACTGTACTATATTGTACAGGAAGTTTAAAACATAGATTAATTACAAGATAAATGTAAATCGTATGTTGTAAAAAAAAAAATACTGATATGTACACACAACAAACAAACAAACAAAATTGAAATCCTTCAGCGTGTATGCGTTGTTTGACTTGGATCCAGGTCCACATGGTTAGGTGTGATCTGGACTCGTGTGTGCTGCAAAGGAGACACTAGATAGAGCTGAGCAACAGAAAGAAGAGAGGAAAATAAAGAAAAACTTTAATGCATATAAACATGCTGAACACAAACCTTATTGCTAGACTAGCATCTGGTAATGTCCAGTTAAATCTAAATACCAAAAAAAAAAAGGTAACAATGCACTCAAACTAAAGCTTACCTGTAGTTAACCAAAAAACCTAACCACTTCATCAAGTGAATTCTGAAATGGATTTATATAATATAATATTCATCCTAGATTAAAGATATGAAATAAATCCATATAACCAGTTTTCATCTCATACTGATTATATCATTAATATAAAACAGATCATTAATACAATTATGATCATTGTGCAATTTATTTAAAAAAATTGACTAATAATGTATTACTAGAGTATATTTTTACAGTATGTAGTTTAGTGTATTAAAGTGGTGTTAATAATTTTTAGGGACAGTCCTGGTTTCTATTATCCTTCTATTGTCATTCATTAAGAAAGGAAACTTTATAATTCAGTGTTTTGTGGCGATTAATGGATAGTCAGGAAGTCAAGACAGAAACAATTTGGATTCACTTACTGTAAATAGTAAATGAGTGTATGAGAAACATTACTAATTTTGTGATTCTTATGTTGGTGTTAGAATTGTGCGTATAATGTCACTGATGTTATTAGATTGTTTATTATGGTAACCATGTTATTGCCCATAACTTTCGAAGACCTGCTGAGAATTCTAGTTTATAAGGTCAAGGGGTTATTTACCGGATTCTTTTTCCACAGTGTCTCACGTGTCGAATGGGAAACATCACTTGGAACTTTTTTATCTGCACACAGGAATGAAATAAAGTTAATTTAAACAACACCAGAAGTTATTTTTTTCTAAAATTAATTATTCAGTATAATACAGAAGCATATTATATATATATCGGTAGAAGGATGCTGAGGTTTGAACTGCCAGGCAGGAGGTCTAGAGGAAGACCAAAGAGGAGATTTATGGATGCGGTGAGAGAGGACATGAAATTAGTTGGTGTAAGAGAAGAGGATGCAGAGGATAGGGTTAGATGGAGGCATATGATTTGCTGTGGCGACCCCTGAAAGGGAACAGCCCATAGACAAAAAAGAATACAGAAGCATATTATAATACAGAAGCATGTTATTGTGTCGATCTGGTAATTTGAAAAAGATCAGTGACTCCAGTCCAAGTGTTGGTAGGGGAGAGTGTAGAAATGGAATGGACAACACAGGAGGTGTGTAAAATAACCCTGGTGGTGAGGACAAAGGCAGAGCAGAAGACTGAGAAAGGAAGAATGTTGTGTAGTCTTCAGGGAGGAGTTGAGACAGGCTATGGGTGGTCAGGAGATGCTTTCAGTTGACTGGACATCTACAGCCAATGGTACTTGGTGTACAATCAGGTAAGGGAAAAGTGGACAAGGAGACTTGGTAGACAAGGAAGTCCAGGAGTGTATACAGGGAAAAAGGCTAGTTAAGAAGAAGTGGGACACTGAGAGGACTGACAAGAGTCGACAGGAGTACAGGGGAATACAGCGTAAGGTGAAGGTAGAGGTTGTGAAGGCCAAACAAAGAGCATATGAATACTTTTATGCTAGATTGAATAGTAAGTAGTGTGAGGTGGATCTGTACAGGTTGGCGAGGCAGAGAGATAGAGATGGAAAGGATGTGCAGCAGGTTAGAGTGATTAAAGATAAAGATGGAAATAAACTGATAGATGCCAGGAGGGTGATGGGAAGATGAAAGGAGTACTTTAAAGAGTTAATGAAACAAAAGAGAACAAAGAGTAGATGACGTGACTGGTGTGGAGCAGGAAGTATCAAATATTAGTAAAAGTAAGGTGAGAAGGGCGTTGAAGAGGATGAAGAGTGGAAAGTCTGTTGGTCCTGATGACCTGATGACCTGTGGAGGTATGGAAGTGCTTAGGAGAGGTGACAGTAGGGTTTCTGACTAGTTTGTTTAACAAAATCTTGAAGAGTAAAAGGATTCCAGATTAATGGAGGAGAAGTGTATTGGTGCCATACAAGGGAGATGTGCAAAGCTGTGGCAATTACAGGGGTATGAAGCTAATGAGAAATACTAACATAATATATGAAGCTGTGGGAAAGGGTAGTGGAAGCAGAGGTGAGCATTTGAGAGCAACAGAGAGTGTGGAAAGAGGTGAATATAGGAAGGTTGGAATGGGTGGAGAAAAGTGTCAGGTGTGTTGTGCGATAAAAGAGTATCAGCAAGAATGAAAGGAAAAGTGTACAGGACAGTGGTGAGACCAGCGATGCTCTACGGCCTAGAGACAGTGGCACTGAAGAAAAGACAGGAGGCAGAGTTGGAGGTAGCAGAACTGAAGATGTTGAGGTTCTCTTTGGGAGTGACAAGGATGGATAGGATCAAGAATGAGTTCATCAGAGGGACAACCCACGTTAGATGTTTTGGAGATAAAGTCAGAGAGGCCAAATTGAGGTGGTTTGGACATGTTCAGAGGAGAGATGGTGAATATATCGGTAGAAGGATGCTGAGGTTGGAACTGCCAGCCAGGAGGTCTAGAGGAAGACCAAAGAGGAGATTTATGGATGCAGTGAGAGAGGACATGAAGTTAGTTGGTGTGAGAGAAGAGGATTCAGAGGATAGGGTTAGATGGAGGCAGATGATTCACTGTGGCGACCCCTGAAAGGGAACAGCCCAAAGACAGAAGAAGAAGACAGAAGCATATTATAAAATAGTAATATATAAATAGGATGGATAATTTTACCTAGATCCAGTTTTACTGGATGGTCTGCCAGGACGTAAACATGTCTGCAGTGTTTCTTAGCCCCTATTAAAAAGTTAATCAATTAGTGAATAACCAATTAACCCTTTAATACAGATTGTTTAATCATTTTAGACTATGTTTACATAAAATTAGAACTTCATAATGTTGTAAAAGCTCTAATGGTTTTATGCATAATCAGAATATGCTCTTTAAACTTTGGAGACACAGACTGAATAAACTAAATAGATTAAGTTGAGCCAGTAATTCACCTTCATTGAGATGCAATCCCCCCTGCCAGACCAACGCTATCAAATTGCATTAAAGAGATGAAGATGGGTGTTTTTGTTTTTTTTTAGAAAATGTTTCAGTTAGCCTAGAGGTATTTTAGACAGTTAACATTATCTACCTGAGGCCAGTGTGTTTCTGCTTATCGTTATTGTTGCATTAGGATGGCTTTTTGTGTAAGTTTTGTGTCAAACAACCAAGCAAGACAAACTTAATAACTTGCTACTTTTATCACTTCTCTAACCTCTCACTAGAGGACAGTAGTTAACCATATCACCACAGGTATACAGAGGGACCCTAAAATTATTGAGGTGAGCCTCGCTAATGGTCAATAACTGTATTTATCTTTCTTTGCCCTAACTTTTGCCCAGCAACAGTGTCCTGATGCCCCTGGCACATACGGCCACACGAGTGCTCAGCTAATGAAACCCAAGGTGCTCAGTATACAGTAGTGTGTGTGTACTGTATGTGTGTGTGTGTTTGTGTGAGTCAGTGTGTGTCTGAGTGTCCATAACGGTGAGGGGGAAGGGGCATTACCAGGAGCTTACTGTCTTTCTCATTTGGAAAGATATCTTAGAGCATCTTTTTCTAGGTTTGTGACATTTGGAATATATATTACATTATTTTTAAATATTATATAATATTTGGAGGCAAAATATCTTACAAAAAGGTGTATTTTTTTATTTAAACTGAGTTTTATAAATTGTTCACAAAGCTTACTACAAGAATCCAGTAAAGTCGTCTCACTTTTTCTCGTTCAAGTACTTTTATTAAACAAGTGAGATCCTGTTCACACTTATGTCACAGAAGCCGTAAACAATCATTCCATCACCAGAACCGCTTTTTTTTAGTTGAGGAATCACAGCTTGTCATATTACTGATAAACTGTAAACTTCTCTATTCTGAAAATCAGCAACCTCTGAAAAATACAAGACTCTGACACTGGAGACTACTTCTATCAATAATCCATACAGAAATCTTTACCATACTAACCATTTTTTTATTTATTTTTTTAATCTGGCTTACATGGATTGTGTGCCATACGAGTCTCTGCTACACAAAAATCAAAGTAACATTCCTTACCAGGTGGTTCTGGTGCAGTGTCATCTATGGTTTCATAATAATGTTCTGAAGGGCAGTGTTCAGGAGCTGAAACACATAGAGAGCTGGAAAACTTAGTCTACAGAGCTAGTGTGTTAATGTTTGCACAAGTTAATTATGTATGTAACGTTGATGCCTTACTCTGTGTTTGAAAGTTTCCTTTCCACAGTATCATGACGAATCCAAAACCGGCCAACACAGCAGCCATGATCAACAAGAACGTAGTGGAGCCATCTGAAAGGATTTCAATAAAGACATAAGAAATCATCTCATCATCTCATCATCTATATGGCTTAATTGTGTATTTAGGGTTGCAGGGAACCTGGAGCTTATCCTAGATGACTTGGAGCACAAAGCTGGGTGGCAATTTGAAGAATGACAATTTGCCTAATATGCATGTCTTTGGACTGTGGGAGGAAACCAGACTACCCAAAGAAAACCCACCAAGCACGGGGAGAAAATGCTAATTCCACACACACAGAGGCTGAAATTAAGTCAAATCAGGGATCCTGAATATGCAAGGCGACATTGCTAACCACTAAGCCAACACGCCACACAGAATTCATCTAATGACCTTGTGATCTCCCTGGACAACAATCAGATCACTCCTTTAGCCACTGACCACAATCTTGGGGTAACTATGAACAATCATTGGTCATTGTCCCGACACATCACTAACCTTACTCGCTCTTGTCGATTTCTTCTGATCTAGCTGATCCAAAATGCAGCAACCCCCCCCCCCCACACACACACAGAACCCCCACCCCTTTATATTAAGTTTATATTGAAAATTCACATCTATGAACATGCCATTCCAGCATCCATCTAATTGTAACACAGTACAGAGGAGGTGTCTTACCTTTATTATTCTTATTTTCCCCGTCTTTATTTCTATCAACTGTAATAAAAAAAAAAAATGTAAATGATCACCAGTGTGAATCTCAAAACATGAAATAAAAATAAATGACACTTTATCCAGATCATAACACCAATAGGATTGAAGTTTCCTCGCAACGCATTTTGTTTCTAACACAACCACACTATCTAACTCTTTTTCTGCTCCATTGTCCTGTGTGGTTGTGGATTGGTGAGTGATGTCTCAGTGTGAAGTATCAGTTATAAAAAAATTGAATCGAACTTCAAGTTTTCTTATCTTTTTTAGAATGAACAAACCTTTCACACACACACACACACACACAGAACCCCCAACACCCCCCCCCACCCCAACATTCCCAGCTGTGTTTTACTCTGATGACACTTAGTTAGTAAACTAGTAACACTGTACAGTATATATCCAGTGACAGAAACTTTTAAACTTTTTGTAAAAGCATCTGCCAAATGCCTTAATGTAAATGTAAAACCCCTGGAGGACACACTGCAGGGACTCTTAGTGTTTTGTGTCTTTCAAGGCTGTTTTTTTTTTTTTTTTTTTTTTTACATAAATACTCGTTGTTTCTGGGTTCATGGTTTCAGGTCTGTAACTGTGTCGGTTTGTTTTGTCATCATTCTTCTTGATATGTTGAATATTTTGGGTTTCATTCTTTTATTATTATTATTATTATTATTATTATTATTATTAAGTTTACATTAAAAATTCACATCTATGAACATACCATTCCAGCATCCATCTAATTGTAACACAGTACAGAGGAGGTGTCTTACCTTTATTATTCTTATTTTTCCCATCTTTATTTTTTTCATCTGTAATTAAAACAAAATGTAAATAAGATTAATCGTGTCACCAGTGTGAATCTCAAAACATGAAAAAAAAATAAATTACACTTTATCCAGATTATAACACCAATAGGAGTGAAGTTTCCTAGCAACGCATTTTGTTTCTAACACAACCACAGTATCTAACTCTTTTTCTGCTCCATTGTCCTGTGTGGTTGTGGAGTGGTGGGTAATGTCTGATCCGTCACTGAAGTATCAGTTATAATTTTTTTTTTTTACCGAACTTCAAGATTTCTAATCTTATTTAGAATGAACAAACCTCGATGATATAACTACTGTTTTATTATTATTATTATTATTTCCAGCAGGGACTCATCAGCAGGTCCACGTCACCTGCGTTGGCAGGTTTCTTTTTTATATAAAAAAAAGGCGGGGGTTTAAGGCCATGTATTGATTACCACGGTCTTAATTCAAGCACCCACTGCCCCTGGTACCGGCCATTATCGACCAACTCCGAGGCACTTCCATCTTTACCAAGCTCGATCTCTGCAGCGCTTATAATCTCTTTTCGTGTTCGTAAAGGCGATGAATGGAAGACAGCGATTAGCACGACATCAGGTCATTGCCAATGTAATGGCTTATGGACTGGTAAACGCGCCTGCAGTGTTTCTCGGGGGTTTATGAAAGACGTGTTCCGGCATATTTTGAACAGTTTCGTTATAGTATACTCGGATGATATCCTGGTATACTAGCGGTCATATGCCGAGCACGTCCGTCATGTATCTGCCGTCCTTCATCGGCTGCGCGAACATGGGCTCTATGCGAAGGCGGAGAAATGTGAGTTTCACAAAAGCGAGATTGCATTTCTGGGCTATAGGACCACAGGGGGTCGAGATGGAGGCACCCAAGGTCACGGCGGTACAACAATGGCCGGAACCCAAGTCAGTCAGGGCGCTACAGAGTTTTCTTGGGTTCGCCAACTTCTATCGGCGATTTATTCCGGGCTTCAGCATGGTGGCAGCGCCGCTCACAGGTTTGTTAAAGGGAAAACCGCAACATCTATGCGAGTTCTCGCCAGAAGCGCGCGTGGCTTTCCAGCGACTCAAATAAGCTTTTACCTCTGCGCCTATATTAAAATTACCCGACCCTGAGAAGCTCTTTTTAATTGAGGTTGATGTGTCGGAGGTAGAGCTTGGAGCAGTGCTGTCACAACGCCACGGCTACCCAGAAAAACTCCACCCCTGCACCTTCTTTTTGTGTAAACTAACACCTGTCGAACGTAATTATGATATTGGTAATTATGAGCTGCTAGCAGTAAAGGCGGTGTTAAAGGAGTGGCGGCGTTGGTTGGAGCGAGCTAAACACCCATTTACGGTACTAACAGATCATCATAATTTGGAGTACCTCCAACAAGCAAAAAGACTAAACCCTCGTCAAGTCCAAAGGGCACTGTTTTTCACACGCTTCCATTTTATTATTACGTATCGCCCTGGCTCTAAAAATAAGAAGGCGGATGCGCTATCCCGCTGTTTTCCGATGCCAGATCCAAGTACTAATCCAGAAACCATCTTGCTCGCGGCACTCGTGGTGGCTCCGATCCTGTGGGAGATCGACTCGGAGATAGGTGTCACACCTAAGCCACCTCAGTCCTGGGGAAAAAGATCTGGCTCGCCGGATTACTGAGCCGCCGCTTTGTCTCCCCCTAGTGTTTCTACGTGTGTATTTGTTTTCATTTATCATTTTTGCACCAAATCAAATTCACCTGTGTCTACCCCTGTTACCCCTTTTCCACTGCTCTGGTTCCCGTGCCGGTTCCCAATTTTGTAACCAGTGCTGCGCTTTTCCACAGAAAGAAATTGGTGCCAGTGCCCTAAAATGAGCACTGAACCAACCCCTAAACTCTGCTGGTCTAGTCGCGAGAACCCATGATGTCATGAGCGGTGGGCGGAATTGAAGAGAGCATTAAAAAAAAAATGGTGGAGACCCCAAGTCCGTTAATGTGGAACGCGGATGAAACAAAAGCACTTTTAGCAATTTGGACATCCGCCGAGATTCAGCAGAAATTGGAAAGTGCTTTAAGAAAAAAAAAAGTGTATGAAGGAAATAAGAGAAGAACTAATAGTCGCAGGCTTCACATGAACAACCAACCAAATAGTGAATAAGCTAGTTGTCTATGTCGATCTCTTTTAACGGTTATAACACGTCAAATAAGCTGCCTTTGGATACTGAAATAAATTTTCATAGTTTGGAGAATAACCAGTAAACTGACTTTAGAAACTAGAACCATGTTCGTTTCTGTTTAGTGGGCATGGCCTGTGACGTATTATCATGCAGCTCCTGCTGAGCTCCTGTCTAGTGTAAATGCGGGCCGGTTCTCAGTGGTTCCAAGTCCAGCACCGGCTGAGCACTAGAACCAGTGTAGTGGAAATGAGGTATGTGCCTCCCTATTTACTCCAGCAGGACCAGTAGCCCTTTGTCTGTTCACCGTTGTGCACCTACATGTTTTGCGTAGACTGGCAATTTGTGTGTTTCATATCTTACCCAGAATGATAACATGAACATACCATTCCAGCATCCATCTAATTGTAACACAGTACAGAGGAGGTGTCTTACCTTTATTATTCTTATTTTTCCCGTCTTTATTTTTTTCATCTGTAATAAAAAATTTTTTAATGAGAATGTGTAAATCTCAAAACATGAAAAAAAAAAAAAAATTACACTTTATCCAGATTATAACACCAATAGGAGTAAAGTTTCCTAGCAACGCATTTTGTTTCTAACACAACCACACTATCTAACTCTTTTTCTGCTTCATTGTCCTGTGTGGTTGTGGAGTGGTGGGTGATGTTTGATCAGATACTGAAGTATCAGTTATAAAAAAATAAAACCAAAGTTTTCAAAGTTTTCTAATCTGCTTTAGAATAAACAAACCTTTTAAAACAAAAACAGCAATGCCATGACTACTGTTTTATTATATATATATAGGGTCTTGCTATTAATGTATCATTGTTTATAATAATTATTTTATAATTAATAATATTATATTATATTTAAAACAAATTTTTATTTACACCAGTATTTAAATTCCTAGTAGGCAACATGATTTTTGTGCCACAATTTTTTTTAAAGAAAAAGGATAAATTGAGAATTCATTGTGATGACAGCTATACATGCAATCGATCCATACTGATTAAAAAAAATTCTAGCATGATGTTCAGATGCTGTGGGTAATGCAGGGCGCTTCAATGCAACACGTCTTGTTTTCAACCTTCCCAAGTTCTCCCACACCACCCCCACTTCTCCGTCCCCTGCACTGGCTTTCTGTAGACGCCCACATCAAATTCAAAACCCCGATAGTAGTCTACAAAGCTACAAATGTCCCAGGACCCATTTGCCTCTAAGCTCTTGTCACACTATGCACTGCACATTGTTCCCTCTGATCCTCCAGCACTCCTCACAACTTATTTAAGATTTATGCCTTGTCTAGTGTGGTGTCTCAAATCTGATCTGTTGTTATTGTTAATACTGTTTTTGTAATGCTGATCTGTTATCTGATCTGATCTGTTGTTATACTGATGTTTCCGGTCTGTAACTGTGCTGGTTTGTTTTGTTATCATTCTTCTTGTACTATGTTATTTTGAATATTCTGGATTTCATCCTTTAATTATTATTATTTTTTAGTTATATTGAAAATTCACATCTATGAACATGCCATTCCAGCATCCATCCAAGTGTAACACAGTACAGAGGAGGTGTCTTACCTTTATTATTCTTATTTTTCTCATCATTATTCTTTTCATCTGTAATAAAAAAAGGATATAAATGAGATTGTGTCACCAGTGTGAATCAAAACATTAAAAAAAAAGTAATAATAAGACTTCATTCAGATTATAACACCAATAGGAGTAATGTTTTCTAGCAACGCATTTTGTTTCTAACACAACCGTAGCATCTTACTCTTTTTCTGCTCTATAGTCCTGTGTGGTTGTGGAGAGGTGGGAGATGTTTGATCCGTCACTGAAGTATCAGTTATAAAAAAATAAAATAAAACCAAACTTCAAGTTTTCTAATCTGCTTTAGAATAAACAAACCTTTCACAACAAAAACAGCAATGCCATGGCTACTGTTTTATTATTATTATTATTATTATGCTGGAGGTGATCGTCACGGTTAGCCACCAGAGGGCACCATGCCTCCGGACTCCATTTTGTGTTCATTTGTGTTTTTTGAGTTTTTGTTGTTTAAACTTCATTTCCCAGAGTGCACCTCGGTCAGGTGATGGGTGCGCACCTGAACCGAGGTAAGCTAATTAAGTTGGTTATAAATAGTCTGTCTGAGTTTTGTTTGTTGGTCTGGCATCTGTAAATTTAGGTTGTTGTGAATTGTTGGTTTCTGTGTCATGCTGTAAGGTTTGGTTTTGGTACATTTGTAAATCTCCTGGTCTGTGTTTTTTTCTGTTTAGTTTAACCCTAGTCCTGTCTAGTTCCTAACCGTGTTTATCTCCAGGTCATGTAAATGTCTTTGTCAGGTTTAGCTCCATGTTCTGTTTATTTCCTAGTCATGTTTAGTTGCCTGTTTACCTTTTATGTGGGTAAGTACCTTGATATGTATTGTTCTAGGTTATGTTTAGCTCCTTGTATAATTGAGCTCACGTTTAGTTAAACTTGTGTTTGTTTAGATTTTGTTTTGCTTAGCTTAGCTGATCATGACGTTGGGGCAAGCTGACCTCGTGGGTAGTTGGCTTGCCATCCAACGTAACAGTGTGGAGCATGCAGGAGCGAGGGGAGCGACACCCTGAAGTGCTCAGCAGTGAAGGATTGGAGAAGGCGAGGAGCAGCAACAGCGGAGGTGACTGCTCCAACAGCTGGCTGGAGAGCTGATCCAGCAGATCAATGCGTGCTGGGCAGCCTACGACCAGGAACGCATGCAAACCCTGCTGGAGTTGAAAGTTCCCCCACACATCGCTAACCTTACTCGCTGTAGACCATTTCTTCTTTACAACATGAGAAGAATTCGCCCATTTTTTTTCTTCAAAGGCTACTCAGGAGCTTGTTTAATGCACTCTTGTTATTTTAAGACTGGACTACTGCAACTACACTTCTGTCCACCATTCGTCCTCTGCAGCTGATCCAGAATGCAGCAGCACGTCTTGTTTTCAACCTTCCCAAATTCTCCCACACCACCCCACTTCTCTGTCCGCTGCACTGGCTTTCTGTAGCCGCCCGCATCAAATTTAAAACCGCGTTGGTCAGCATCATTATTTAAGATTTATGCCTTGTCTAGTGTGGTGTGGTGTCAGTTATTGTTAATACTGTTTTTGTAATGCTGATCTGTTATCTGATCCATCAAGTTTATTCAGATGTGATCTGTTATACCGATGTTTCAGGTTTGTACAGATCTGGCCATTAAAAACGCACATTTTGAGAAAAGGGATCCCGCGACTTGCCGCGGCTGCACGCAGCAAGCTGTAAAAATGTCCTTCATCACCTGTAGGTGGCAGTTGTGTTTCAGTCTGAAGTATTGTATGTCTACTGAAACCGAAAATGTGTTCTCTCTTTTAGGCGGCTATTGACAGCAAGCGACGGAGCTCAAACGTGTCGAGCTCAAACTGTAATTACTGATATATTTATTCTTTATTTTCTTCTCTCATTCTATTATAATACTTTGTTAACTACGCTTACTTTATTCAGTATTATTATTAGAAGTAGTGGTGGTACTAGTAGTGCTCAGAATTTATTATTGTTAATATTCTTTTTATAATGCACCTGTGCGTATGTGCAAAAAGCCTAAAACAATATTGTTTTTTTGTGTTTATGTGCTTTATATATACACTAAACAATAAACACTGCCTTTTGCAAAGTGAAAGTGAGTGGCGCGTGCACCTTTTTGATCAAAAGGCTGATAATGCGTGCACAGATATGAGCAGATTTATCAATAAAACTACAGACATTAAATGAAACAAACACAAAAAAATGCGCTACTCGCTGAATGCAATGCGCAGCACGCAGAATCCCCGGGCTTTGACTGTGCTTTGTCCATTCATTAGTCCTGTAGTAGTACATTAAAAATGCTGGGTTTCTATGGCGTTATATTCCTGCCACAATTCTGAGCGCGGGTTTGACATTTTGAGAGCAGACAAAGCAATCTATGCGCGTGCAGTGGACCCACTACGTGCTCAACAGCTCGATTCTGCGCGTGCAGAGTCTTCCCTGCTCGCTCAACATGTTCTCCGCGCACGCGTGACTTTTCGATTCTGTGCGCGCTCGACTCTGCCTGCATGCGCGTGCAACATTTATTTTCTGTGCGCGCTCAACTTTGTCCAGTGTTACAAAAGTGCCACAAAACCAGCCAATCACAGACATCCACACACTTCTTCTGATTGGCTGTTTCTTCTCTATCAGCTGGCAATATCGACCTCATAACGCATACTATAATTTATATAGTGCTTTTAAAATGGTCATTGTCTTAAAGAAGCTTTGCAACAAAATAAAAATTAAAATATTATATATAATACGAATACAAATAAAGTAATTATATAAGGTAAGCATTTAAAAAGGTGTATTTATTTATAAATATTATAAACAAATATAGTATTTTTTTTATTCAATGAGATATTAGTATATACCAGTTTCGTTTGTCCATTGTGTGTTTTTATTTACTAATCTAATTTTTTATATAGGTCATTGTTAGATTACATCGACTAGTTGCATTGCTTTTGCTATAAATACTAAAAGTGCTTCTATACGCTGATCAACAGTCGACGCCCCGCTGTAACCAGCAGATCAAAAGAGCAGCTATCGGCTATGACATGTAGCTTTTAAATTTGGAGTCCAGGGTTGGTTGGTTGGAAGCATGTTTGAAGGAGAAGATAACGTCACAAACACACACACAAACGCTCTGTGCATACACACCCACATTACAGTATGAAACGCACGCGCGGACACACACAAACTCCCTGTGGACACACACAATCTCAGCGCACACAGTTTGATAAACTCACACCTATCGTGAATGAAAGTTAAGAAGAGATTCCGCAGAATCTTCTGACACAGTGCTTGCTCTAAAGGACTATACTCGACAAGAATATAGAAAATAAGAATCATGTTCATAATAAGATAATTAATTAAATAATAAAATTATATTAAATAAGAACTTTATCTAAAAGCCAGACCGATCAAATTTCTCATTCACTGCTGAAGTAGTTAAATATGCTTATAATATGCCTAAATATGTAGATACGTCGGTTACCTTTTAAAAGTCTAATCACAAGTAAATTACAAACTGAATGTAATGTAAAATATGGATAAAACAGTATTAGACACGAATATATGATATGGTAGTATATTAAATGAAAAAGCTCAATGAGTGCTCAAATGTAAAGGAAACGCAATTGTTAATGTATTGTGTATATTTAACTTCATTCAGCCGTTTAAGGTATATGAAAAATAACGTTTCACCAGCCCACTATTATTTTCTGTTCAAATTTAAAGATGCCCGCGTGTATGTACAAAAAGACGAATACGAAGAATACAAAAGTGAATAATCTTTAATAATGTTAGCCTAATACAATATTGTTTTTGTTTAAAACATGATTTTGTTTAAATCTATTCTCTGAACACAACGCAACAGCGCTCTCCGAGGTGACACTCGGAACCCCCAGTTACTGTAATCCCTCTAATCGCCTTTCATTTATGACAGGCGTGAAGTTATCAAACCGGTTTCGCTGATGAGGGAATTCGCAGAAATGGGGGTTTAAAACGATTTAACAAGACTGAGCCGACGTCTCTACCTAAAACTGAACAGGTAAGCTAAAATAAAATCAGTAGCAGCATTAGCTCACTCTAGTAAACTAGTTACTTATTTTAATTATTACGGTAGTCAATATTAATTTGAAATAATGGTGAAAAATCTCATTTTAAATTAATATTAACTACTATAATAATTACTAGCACGAGTTAATGCTGCTACTGATTTTAGTCCAGCTTACATGTTCAGTTTGATTGTGATTCTTTTCACTTGGCTCTGGTAGATCAGGGGAGACGTGTTGGTCATCATCAGCAGGCACTGGTTCATCATCACTGACCTGCTGCACTTACAGCTTACACTGATGAGTGGTATATCTTACACTGCATCATAATGATCCCCCCTGCGAAATGTTCATGATATCTCACTAACAAAAAGGCAAATTTTCTTTCCCTCATAAATTGTTTTGAAAACACTTATAAAGTGAAATTTCACTCATACAAGTGTGACAAATATGCAAAGAAAAAAATCAGAAGGGGCAAATACTTGGCACTGCTCATATAATCAGATTGTGCCACTGGGATGAGACTGTGCCAGGTGGAGTTTTTCAAAATCATACTAACTTTGCACTGATTTGAATAACTTTGAATGATGAATAGCTTTTTACCACCCTTGTGACTCAATAAGAGACAATCCACAGAATATATTCTAACAGCCTGTAAATAATACATTTTGGCAATATTGTCTTGTATCCTTTGAAATAAATAAATAAATAAATAAATCACAATACTGCCAAAATGTCTTATTTTGCTGTCAAACTGTTTATAAGCCTCCTGGGTCTTTGTGAGACTGGTGCTACTGGACACTGAAAATATTGTCCTTAGGTAGTTTTATATGTTGTTTGTCTTATTGTCCTTTATTTCTTTGTTTTACAAATATGACCCATATTGGGGGGGGGGGTATAATGGAATGGAATAGACCAAACAAACTAATATTGAGCGAGGGCAATACATCCGCGGTAACATAAACACACGCTCTTTTTCAGCAGCGCCTTTGCGGTCGATGCAGTCATCCATATGCGTAGAAAAGAGATACTGACGTACTGACTGGGCCGGCCCACATTGGCCAGCGGCCCACCGGGAAAACTCCCGGTGCTCCAGATGGCCAGTCCGCCTAAGCACAAACAGAAAGGACGAATAAAGGAATGTACGAAACATTAACACTTTTACCGTGTTCAAATGAATACTGCAGAGTTACTGCATTATGTTTCAAGACAACCTTAATTTACTTTATTTTTTACTAATTATATTGTTAGAGGGTGCGGTGGAGATCCGCACCACGAGATGTTTTACTGATTATAATAGCCCTGACGCAGGGCTTTAGAGGGGGTCAGTGAAATAGGAGTTGTTGTGAGAGCTTATGACAGACACGGGAAGACATTTCCGTTTGGAGATAGCGTGGGATTATTAATTAATGAACTTAAAAGAAAACCAAAAAAAAACTGAAAACACAAAATAAACAGAGCACCGCCGTCTAACCGAGAATGGGTGGGATTCTGGAAACTAAAACAAAAAACTAAAAAACTAAAGATGCTCTCGGGGCTTATGCTCTTACTGAGTATTTATCGTAGGAAGAGAGAAAGTAGAGTTTGTGCTTTGTGCATTTTAACCGGTCTCTTAGACAGACAGAGGCTTGGGCTTTGCCTGCGTCTTCTTCAGCGCACTTTGTCTTTGGCCCTGACACCTTTTACCGGTGCGACCGAATGATCACACGAAGTGTCGCGGTATCACGACCCGGCCCGTTCTGAACAGTTTATGCGCGACTCTGCCCCTCGCGCGAGCCGCATCGTTACTGTACATATCCACAAATACTTTAACAAAATACACTTATTACGAATTGCATTTTATATGAATGAGACGGGCGCACAAACACATACTTATATAATATATTCACATACAAACACAAACTGTAAAAAAAACATTATATATTCAGTAAATTTGTGAATTACACTCAAAGTAATTATGAAGTCTGATTTAATTGGTACCATTTAACATTTTATTTCTATTTATTCTATGTTTTGCTGGCAAAATAAATTTTAGGCAGAGACATCTGCTCGGTCTTGTTAAATCGTTTTAAATGCCCCAATTCTGCCAATTCCCCCATCCGGGAAACCGGTTTGATAACTTCACACCTACATCAAAGGTGAGAAGAGGGATTAAAGTAACTGAGCGCGCTGTCGCGTTGTATATACTGTACAACACGCATTTATCAGCCTTTTGATAAAAACGCTGCCCTTTGTAAAGAGAAAGTACGAGCCACGTCAGTCATAAATTCCCATATGACTGAATAACGTGTACCAGTTCCCACTAATATCCAACAACTTCGCACAGCCATTGAAGAGGAGTGGACCAACATTCCACAGGCCACAATTGACAATCTGATAAACTCTATGCGAAGAAGATGTGTAGCACTGCATGAGGCAAATAGTGGTCACACCAGATACTGACTGGTTCTGAGTCCCCAGACCCCCAATAAAGCAAAAAACTGCACATTCCAGGGTGGCCTTTTATTGTGGGCAGTATAAGGTACACCTGTGCACTACTCATGATGTCAGATCAGCATCTTGATGTGGCACACCTGTGAGGTGGGATGGATTATCTCAGCAAAGCAGAAGTGCTCACTATCACACATTTAGACTGACTTGTGAACAATGTTTGAGAGAAATGGTAATATTGTGTATCTGGAATGAATTTTAGATCTTTAAGTCCATCTTATGAAAAATCGGAGCAGAAACAAAGGTGTTGCGTTTATAGTGTGGCGTGGGCGGGGTTGGTTGACGACCAGCATGCCTTGCGGGGATGTCGGTGTGTTCACCATGATGGGGAAAGGTGTTTGGGTTAGTGGCTTCGGCCCTGTTGTGTGTGTGTTGTGTGTGTGACTTGTGAAATGTGCTCTGGTTCAGGCTGAAGCTGAATTGGATGTAGGTTCCTGAGTGAAGGTGCTGCTCATGCCATACATGCTGTGTGCCTAATAAAGTACTCCCAGCCATTGCATTGGGCAGCAAATAAGCTCACTCGTCTCTCCATCATCCTTTCCGGCGTAAAAACGCTACATTGGTGTCAGAAGTGGGATGGAGATTAACGGGTTCGAGCGCACAACGGAGGACCTTCTAAAAATCCAAGCAGGCCGCCGAGTAGCGGAGCGACTACTCGCGCAGAAGAAGCGCTTTCTTGACGGAGCTAGCGCGAGCACACCACGTCAACCAACGCGGAGCGGCAAGAAGAAAATCCTGGCCCTGGATCTCGGGGCGGAGGCTGGCGCTGCGCAAGGGCCAGAGCAAGATACAGCTCCGTGCGCCGTTAGCCGGCAAAGGGACCTGCCGCTGTGCGAGGCCGAGCGCGCTGAGCCCATATCGGCGGTACATCACGGCGGAAGAGCCGAGCGACCGCCCGCAGCTCAGTGGCGCTCGGTTGGTGAACCTAGCCGGGGACAGGGCTACCCGTCGCGGCTAGGCAACGAGCAGCTCTCCGACGTTTCGCGGCGAGGCACGGGACAGCGTACACCAGCAGCTGCTAAACTAGCGCCGGGAGGACGCAGTAGGACCACCGCTGGCGCGGGAGGACCAGCGCCGACCGCCTCCACGCCTCCAAAACAAAGTTGTCATGGTGACCAGGGACGGTCACAGCTCGGGTGGGGGCAGTGTGGCGTCGGCGGGGCGGCGGCTGACGACCAGCATGCCTTGCGGGGATGTCGGTGTGCTCACCATGATGGGGAAAGGTGTTTGGGTGAGTGGCTTCGGCCCTGTTTATGTGTGTGGGGGTGTGATGTGTGAAATGTGCTCCAGTTCAGGCTGACGCTGAATTGGATGTAGGTTCCTGAGTGAAGTTGCTGTTCATGCCATACCGCCTGTGTGCCTAATAAAGTACTCCCAGCCATTGCATTGGGCAGCAAATAAGCTCACTCGTCTCTCCACCATCCTTTCCGGCGATAAAAACGCTACAATATTTTTGTTGAGTGTATATATATACATATATTAAATAAGACATGTTGGCATATTCACGAATCAGGACATTTGCATAGTTAACACTATCAGATATCCTACTATCAGGAAATGTAATTAATTTCAAGACCATTTAAACCGAGTCATTGCCATGTCTTTCATTGTTTTGTCCCTGTTAAGACATTACAAAAACTATATAAGGAACTTTAAAAGCATGAATTTGGGCATCTCATTTCATCATTGTGAAAATAATATAAAGCACATATACACACATTCATCATAAAAGATAAGAAAAACAAAAGTAAATTCATGTTTGCTTCAGCATTGGAAACAATATTGTTTTAGGCTAACTAATTATACACAATTCTCCGTCGTACTTGGATTGGCTTTAAGATAAAGTCCTTCCATGGGCCATCTGGCGGATATTCAGTGAAGCACAACACATTTATTTAAATTCCCAAATGTTGCTTACGGCAAGTAGGGGCACGCCGCACGCCAAATTGCGACATCTCGCAGGAAAACACGTGCAGTCTTAATGGCCACATATGTAACTGTGCTGGTTTGTTTTGTTATCATTCTTCTTGTACTATGTTTTTTTTAATGTTCTGGATTTTATTCTTTAATTATTATTATTTTTATATTAACATTAAATTAAAATTTCACATCTATGAACATGCCATTTCAGCATCCATCTAATTTTAGCACAGTACAGAGGAGGTGTCTTACCTTTATTATTCTTTTTTTTCTTATCTTTATTTTTTTCATCTGTAATATAAAAGCACATAAATTAGACTGTCACCAGTGTGAATCAAAATATTAAATAAAAATAAATAAGACAAACATTTCACAACAAAAACAGCAATGCTATTACTACTGTATTATTATTATTATTATTATTATTATTATTATTATTATGCTGGGGTGATTCTAGGATCAGATTTTTATAGTCTTACTATTAATGCCTTATTGTTTATAATAATTATATTATAATTAATAATATTTAAAGGGGTCATACAGGCCTACATGCACTATTTTAAGCTGTTTGGACTGAACTGTGTGTTAGGAGAGTGCGTACACAACCACTCTACGATGATAAAGAGCCGCCCAGTGGTTTTCTTTTCATTTATTACAATAACATGCCCCTTCTAAAATCAGGCCAATCGGAAATGCCTGTCACTGTGACGCCACACCACAAGAGGCCGCTTCTACACTAGTTGATTGACACTGGTGTTTTAGCAAAGACCCGCCCCGAGTGAGAGGAAGCTGTCGGCCATTGTTTTTCGCCGCTGGAGCAAAATGTCGCCTAAGCGAGTGTTGTGTACAGTTGTTGGGTGTAATAGCGAACACAGCAGTCGTCATTCACTACCGACATCTGAGCCGCTGAGGACGCAGTGGCTGAATTTAGTTTTTAAAGCTAACGTCCCTGCCGATTTACCTAAATGCATTCATGTTTGCACTAATCATTTTTCACCAGACTGCTTTATAAACGCGGGTCAATATAAAGCAGGTTTTACTGCGAAGCTGCTCCTAAAAAATAGATCTGTACTAACGCTTCGTGTTCCTGCTTCATCTTCACCAGGCACAGTGAGTAATTCCTTTTACTATGACTCTTTGCAGATCCCCTTTTCTAATAATCACGATGAATGCGGAGTGTAAGTTAACTTATACTCTCATAGAACATGGTTATGGCTTCTTCTCTATGTACATCCGTCTCTATATAATCCCTAATCGCCCGTTTATAATAAACAATGCATTAAGGTGATTGTCTAGTTGCAAACTGTGTACGTAGTCGGAAAACTATATTATGCTTACCTTTGTTACGTTAGATGGTTTATAACGATGTCTGTCGAAGATTAAGAAGTCATGTAACCAGTTAAAAGTAGTGTTTTTTTTACACAACCATTGAGAATTTTTTATTAAATATATTACAAACTTTTCATTAGGACCCTAAAGATCATATTAACATTTACTGAAACATGTTTCTGGATGTTCCCTTTAAATATGTTTGAAACATATTTTTATTAATACCAGTATTTGAATTCCTAGTACGCACCATGATTTTTGTGCCACAACTTTTTTTAAATAAAAATGATAATCGAGAATTTATTATGATGAAAGCTATATTTGCAATTGATCTATATCGATAAAAAAATTTCTAGCAGCATGTTGGGTTGCTGTGGGTAATGCAGGGCGCTTCAATGAAGTTGTCACTTTAAATATTTTAGTGAGACCTAGCCTATTGACGAGACATTTTTGTCTATAAATTTAGCACCATAACTTGACTAGCTAGCACCATAACTTGACTAGCTAGTCATTCGACCTTAAAAGCTAAATTTGCCTGACACCCAAATCTTTTTATCTGGGTGTGTGTCTTTCAGCCAAGGACTCTGAATGCTAGTTAAGTTATGCTTTTTAATTTTGAATCACTCCTTCAGCCACCCCCCGCAATCTTGGGGTAACTGTGGACAATCATCGGAAATTTTAAGAATATGCCCATTTCTTTCCTCAGAGGCTACTAAGGTGCTTGTTCAATGCACCCTTGTTATTTTAAGACTAGACAACTGCAACATACTACTGGTTGGTCTGCCTTTGTCCATCATTCGTCCTTTGCAGCTGATCCAGAATGCAGTGGCAAGTTCTCGCACACCGCCCCACTTCCTGCACTGGCTTTCTTTAGCTGCCTACATCAAATTCAAAACCCTGATGCATGCCTTCAAAGCTAAAATTGACCCAGCACCCAGTTAGCTCTAAGCCCATATTACACAATGCACTGCACACTGTCCTCCCCCCTCGATCCTCCAGCACTGCTCCCAACTGCCCCCCCCACCCCCACCACAACCACTTTCATCCCAACCCCCGCACCCCCCCACAAATTTTTGTTCGACTCTGATGGGCCTTAGTAACCTAGTAATGCTGTGTAAGTATCTATCCAGTGACAGAAACTTTAAAGCACTTTTTGTGAATTGCTCTGGATAAGAGCATCTGCCAAGTGCCTAAATGTAAATGCAAAACCCCTGGAGCACACGTTGTGCCCAGGGACTCTTAGTGTTTTGTGTATTTCAAGGACATTTGTTTTGACATAAATATTCATTGTTTCTGGGTTCATGGTTTTTCACAGCTGTTGGTAATCCAAGGTTAGTCAGCATCATTATTTATGATTTATGCCTTGTCTAGTGTGGTGTCTCAAATCTAATCTGTTGTTATTGTTAATACTGTTTTTGTAATGCTGATGTGTTATCTGATCCGTCAAGTTTATTCAGATGTGATCTGTTGTTATACCGATGTTTCCGGTCTGTAACTGTGACAGTTTGTTTTGTTATCATTCTTCTTGTACTATGTTATTTTGAATATTCTGGGTTTCATTCTTTTATTATTATTATTATTTAATTATTTATTTATTTATTATTATAATAAAAAATTCACATGTAAGAACATGCCATTCCAGCATCCATTTAATTGTAGCACAGTACAGAGGAGGTGTCTTACCTTTATTATTCTTAATTTTTTTGTTTTTATTATTTTCATCTGTAATAAAAAAACATATAAATAAGATTAATCATGTCACCAGTGTGAATCTTAAAACATTGAATAAAAATAAATTACACTTTATCCAGATTATAACACTAATAGGAGTAATGTTTCCTAGCAATGCATGTTGTCTCTAACCCAACCACAACATCTTACTCTTTTTCTGCTCCATTGTCCTGTGTGGTTATGAATTGGTGGGAGATGCCTGATCTGTCACTGAAGTATCAGTTGTAAAAAAAAATAAAACCAAACTTCAAGTTTTCTTATCTGCTTTAGAATAAACAAACCTTTCACAACAAAAACAGCAATGCTATTACTACTGTTTTATTATTATTATTATTATTATTATTATTATTATTATTATTATTATTATATGTAGTAGGAGGATATTGTAACAAGCCCACCAGTTCCGGGAACAAGCAGCAATGTTAAATGTTTGGCCTTCAAAAATTTATGTAACAATACTGGTTGTAGAAAACTGTGTCATCGATACATCAGCACATACAACGTATTTCAGAGAATTAACTTATAAGTTGGAACTACCCCACTGTCCCTCATTCCACATATCCCTTAAGTCTGTCAGATCTGGACCCTTGAATAAAGCCAGCTTAGCCAACACTTCCCCAGGAGCCCTTAAATACAAAGTTGACCATTTCACTTGTATGAAAACTAAAACATGAAATAAAACTGTAAAGAATTCTTCTTTATTACCACAATGATCAGAGCATTGTTTCCTATTACCACATGTTGCCACTATCACAATCACAGCATCTTACCTTTCCTATGCTCTGTTGTCGTGTGTTGTGTAGTGGTGAAAGACATCTGATCTATTACTGAAAAGGCTGTAATACAAAACAATGAAACAGATTATTTTAAGTAATATGTGTTTCAAATTTGCATAACAATTCAATACAAATTACTTTTATTAGGAATATGTCAGGGGCGTGGTCCTTGTCGGTTTTTAAAGGCTTGTCCAGTTGCAGGTGTACAGGCAGGCTGAGAACTGTTTTTAGGTTGTATGACTGGGTGTGTGCGCACAGAGCCGGGAAATTCGCTGGTGCTGGAACTGTGCCAAGAGCATGGAGCTGAATCGTAGTCGAGGAGAAGGAGCGCGGGTCGGTGTCGTTAAAAATCCGTTAGCGAAGCACTGGTGCAGTAACGTGAAGCACTGGTGCAAGCCGTAGTCGAGAAAGGGCGCTTTGGGTCGAGAGCCGTGAAATCCGTGAGCATGGTGTCTGTGCAGAGATGTCAAGACAAGTCGTAGTCAAGAGAGCGAGCGTTAAGTTAAAGCAGGAAAATCTGTCAGCGAGGCAAACAAATCAGATTCGTGAAGCAAAGAGCAAAAACGAGAAACTGGAAAACATGGCAATGTGAAGGCTATATAAACAAACGCGAGAGAATTGGTTAGGAGACTCAATAATTTGGCAAGGACATGGCGTGCTGCGCTTCCTTATAAACTCAATGAAATCAGCACAGGATGAGTAACCGTGTGCAGGCGGGGCGGTCCGGGGGGCATGGGAGGTGACATGACAGCGTGGGAACTTACTGTGGACAATTAGCGTGACTTAGCGGACAATTTATGATGCATCGTAGCTTGGACAGTGGGGTGGATGCGTCACATGGACGAGGGGAGTAGAAGTCGGACAGCGCACGAGTTGATTATCTTGGTTTTTGTGAAGGGTCAGATGAAACGGGGAGAGAGCTTGCGTCAAAGTGTCTTCGAGGGGATATCCTTTGTGGTATCTGGGAGCTTTGGTGCAGTGACAGTCCGCCTGTTTCTTGTAGGAGGAAGCGGTTCGTGTTGCATGTAGCTATGTTTGTTTGCAGTGGTGGTCGAAGTGTTGGGCAGATGGAGTCTCTACCTCAAATTTTTGGACTGGGAAGAGCGAGGGTTGATGGCCTAAGCAGCACTGGAACGGGGACAAACCTGTCGAAGCGGAGGGCAGAGAGTTGTGGGTGGCAAGATAGTTGGGATCCATGGGCCCACTTCAGGACTTGTGAGCGTAGGCGAGCGGGGACAAAGAGGCGGTTAGGTGGGACATTACTTGGTCCGGACTCTTGGGACAGAGCCTGCCAAACCTTGGCCTCTATGTACAACTCCAAGGCTGCAACAAGACAGTGGGATGGGAGGATGGTGTCGCATGTCGTAGGCTCCTGGGAGGGGGAAAACTGGCGTGAGAGGGCGTCTGGCTTAGAATTCCTTGAGCCTGGCCGGTAGGACAGGGTAAAATTAAATCTGGAGAAAAATAATGACCATCGAGCTTGACGAGCATCCAGTCTCTTGGCGGTGCGCAGGTACTCCAGATTCTTATGGTCAGTCCACACTAGAAATGGGAGCTCAGTTCCCTCTAGCCAGTGTCTCCACTCGTGCAGGGCTGGCTTGATGGCCAAGAGTTCTCGGTCCCCCACATCATAGTTTCTCTCAGCTGAGGTTAGGCAACAGGAGTAGAACGCACATGGGTGCATCTTGTTGTCCTGGGTGGACCTTTGGGAGAGTATGCCCCCAACCCCGGTATTGGAGGCGTCAACTTCTGCCACAAACTGGCGAGACCTTTTCTTAGGGTTAGTATAGGCTTGATCAGCTTCCTTATTCCAGCAGAACTGGGTCTTTGCGGAAGTCAGCGAGGTTAGGGGAGCGGCGACGGAGCTGAACCCTTGTATAAAGCGGCGGTAGAAGTTGGCAAAACCCAGGAACTGTTAAAGGTCTCGCCGCAAGACTGGTATGGGCCAGCTAGTGACTGCCTGGACCTAAGCTCGTTCCATCTCTAGCTTGGAGGGGGAGATGACAAATCCCAGGAAGGTTGTGGACGATGTGTGGAACTCACATTTCTCCGCTTTAATGTAGAGGTTATTCTCCAAGAGTCTTTGAAGAACTTGACGAACATGGTGCCAGTGTTCTTCCAATCCTTGAGCAAAAATTTAAATGTCGTCTAAGTATACAAACACAAAAGAATTGAGGAAGTCGCGGAGAATGTCATTAATAAGGGATTGGAAGAAGGCGGGAGCATTGGTCAGGTCAAAAGGAACCACCAAATATTCATAATGTCCCATAGGGGTGTTAAAGGCTGTCCTCCACTCGTCGCCCTCACGGATTTGGACCAGGTGGTTTGCATTTTGTAAGTCCAGTTTCGTGAATGTGTCGGCTCCCTGGAGCAGCTTGAAGGCAGTTGCCATGAGTGGGAGTGGGTAGCGGTTCCTAATGGTGATTTCGTTGAGCCTTCTGTAATCAATACAAGGACGAAGGGTCCTGTCTTTTTTTTTTTTTTCACCAAGAAAAAACCTGCCCCCGCAGAAGAGGAGGATGGACGGATGATTCCAGTTTAAAGTTTCAAGTTTTATTGTCATATACAGATAACAATGAAGCATCATTACCGTAATCAAATTCTTAGACCTGTGTTCCCCAACTTTACATAAACATATAAATATAAAAATATAAGAAGAGGAAAAAAAAAACATTATTTTAAAGGTTTATGTATGTACAAGTAAGCTAATTTACATATAAGGTATTTTGAATATATATTTAAAGTGGCATTGTTTAAAGTGACATTGTTAAGAGTCCAGTAGTTGTGGTGAGTTTATATTGGTGTGTGCAGAATGTCAGCAGTTCAGAAGCCTGATGGCTTGTGGATAGAAACTGTCTCTGTATCTGCTGGTGCAGGTCTTGATGCTCCTGTACTGCCTGCCCGATGGCAGGAGTGTAAAAAATCTGTGGCTGGGGTGGCTGGGGTTAGAGAGGATCCGCTGCATCCTTCTCCTACAGCGCTGTCTGTAGAGGTCCTGCATGGCTGGCAATTCAGTCCTGGTGATGCGCTGTGCTGATCTCACCACCCTCTGCAGAGCTTTGCGATCTAAAGCATTACAGCTGCCATACCAGGTGGTGATACAGCCAGAAAGAATACTCTCGATGGTGCATCGATAGAAGTTTGTAAGTATTCTGGCATCCATGCCGACCCTCCTCAGGCGCTGCAAAAAGAAGAGGTGCTGTGACCAACTCAGATCCTCGCTGATATTGACGCCCAGGAATCTGAAGCAGCTGACTCTCTCCACCTTTGCTCCCTCTATGTGGATGGGGGTGTGGCTTCCTCCCTGCAGTCTCCTGTAGTCCACGATAAGCTCCTTAGTCTTGCTGACATTGAGCAGCAGGTTGTTGTCGCGACACCATGATGTCAGGGCTCTCACCTCTGCCCTGTATGCCAACTCATCTCCATCAGAAATGCAGCCGATGATGGTGGTGTTGTTTGCAAATTTGATGATGGTGTTGGAGCTATGTGTTGCTGTACAGTCATAGGTGAACAGGGTGTACAGTAGGGGGCTGAGCACACATCCCTGAGGGACACCTGTGCTGAGTGTTCGTAAGGATGAGGTGATGTTGCCGATTCGAACCACCTAAGGTCTGTCTGTCAGGAAGTCTATGATTCAGCTGCACAGGGAGGAACTGATGCTCAGGTCGCGGAGTTTCATGACCAGTCTGGGTGGTATGATGGTGTTGAAAGCGAAGCTATAATCAATGAACAGCATCCGCACCTATGTGTTCCTCTGGTCCAGGTGGGAGAGGGCAGTGTGAAGTGCAATTGCTATTGCATCATCAGTAGATCTATTAGGCCTGTAGGCAAACTGGAGCGGATCGAGTGAAGCAGGGAGTAAGGATGTGATGTAAGCTTTGACTATGTGCTCAAAGCACTTCATGGCAATGGAGGTGAGTGCTACTGGGCGATAGTCATTTAGGCAGCTCACATTCATTTTCCTAGGGACAGGGATGATGGTGGTCCTCTTAAAACATGTTGGGACAGCAGACTGGTGCAGGGAAAGGTTAAAAATGTCTGTGAAGACATCCGCTAACTCGCGGGCGCATGCTTTGAAGACACGACCTGGGATATTGTCTGGTCCAGGAGCTTTCCGTGTGTTTACTTCCCTGAAGTATTTACACACGTCTGCCTAAGATATCTGAAGAGGGCACCTGTCCTCTTCCAGTGAAAGCTCCTGAGATAGGTGGTTATCAAAGCCTGCATAGAAGGTGTTCAGCTCATCAGGTAGAGAAGCAGTTACATCCCCCACTCTGTAGCTCTTCCCCTTGTAGTCTGTGATGGTCTTCAGTCCACTCCACATGTTCCTGATGTTAGAGTTGCTATAGCAGGATTCCACCTTTTCTCTGTACTGTCCCTTGGCAGTTTTTATTGCTTTTCTGAGTGTATACCGGGATGATTTGTACTCACTTGGGTCTCTGGATTTAAAAGCTGCTGTCAGCCATTCTCACTGGTGCCATCTTGTAGATGCAAGGGCCTCTGTGATGTATGTGTTCATGGACTCTCTCTCATGGCGAGACAATGAGTACAGTCGGCCCTTGGGCGGGGAGGTGCCTGGAAGGAGGTCGATGGGACAGTCGTATGGATGATGTGGTGGAAGCAACATGGTTCAGGTTTTACTGACAACCTGCTGAAGATCGTGATAGTGAGTGGGAGATATCCGGGGTGTACTCGGGTTTGGCTGTAGCTGGGAGTGTAGGGAGTGCAGAGTGAAGGCATGACGTGGCACAAGAGGGGCTTCAACCCGTGATCACGTGCTTGGTCCAGTTGATCTGTGGACCGTGAAAAGATAACCATGAGAGGCTGTGAACCAAGGCAGCACAAGACTTATTAATGACAAAGAGGCAAATCTCCTCAGAGTGGTTCCCCGATGTTCTTAGTGTGAGTGGCAGTTACATCCCCCACTCTGTAGCTCTTCCCCTTGTAGTCTGTGATGGTCTTCAGTCCACTCCACATGTTCCTGATGTTAGAGTTGCTATAGCAGGATTCCACCTTTTCTCTGTACTGTTCCTTGGCAGTTTTTATTGCTTTTCTGAGTGTATACCGGGATGATTTGTACTCACTTGGGTCTCTGGATTTAAAAGCTGCTGTCTGCACTCTAAGCGCTGCGCGAACCCCTCTCCGTTAACCCATGGCTTCTGGTTGGGGTAAATCCGTACATTGACACGTGGTACGACGTCATTGATGCATTTGTGAATGAAGCCTGTTACGTACTCAGCGTAGTTGTTGATGGTGTTGTCAGCGGCAGTCCAGGAAAACTTCCCAGTCCGTGATGTCGAAGCAGTGATGCAGGGCGCTGTCTAATTGGCTCACTGCTCGCGTTTCAGCTTCTGCCTATAAGCTGGCAGCAGCAGAACCAAGGAGTGATCTGATTTGCCGGAGGCCGGTTGAGGGCGGGCTTTGTAAGCATGTGCGTACGCCGTGTAAACATGGTCCAAGATGTTCTCAACGTGCGTTGGAAAGTTTACGTGCTGGTGAAACTTCGGCAGAACTTTCTTCATGTTGGCTTTATTAAAATCGCCAGCCACGATAAAAGCAGCCTCTGGGTGTAACGTTTCCTGCCGGTCGATAACATCAAACAGTTCATCCAGTATGCACGTGGTGTCAGCATGTGGGGGAATATAAACAGCGGTACAGAATATTGCCGAAAACTCCCTGAGCAGATAAAAAGGTCTGCATCTGATCACACACGCCACCTCCCCTGCATTTACCCGAGTCTATTGTTCTATCCTGGCGGTGATTGGAGAGTTCCTCAGGGACAATGGCCAAATCGGGGACGGAAGGGTCCAGTCATGTCTCTGTAAAAACAAAGACGTTGCAGTTCTTAATGTCCCTATGAAAGGTTATCCTGGCTCTTAGTTCATTCAGCTTGCTTCCCAAAGACTGGACGTTCGCTAGAAGAATGCTGGGAAGTGGGGCACGGTGTTGTCTGTTCCTTAGCCTGACCAGGATCCCGGCTTTTTTCCCCCTTTTCCCGTGTTTCTTCTGCCCAGGTTGCCAAGGTAAGTCACCTCCGTTGACTCCAGTTGGTCTGTGAGGGTCCAGATTGCGAATTTTGTCAAATGTCCAGGAGAGTTTGTCTGTCATAGGAGATGAGAGCGTTGCAGGTTACAAAAAAATTAAAAAATAACATGGCAAACATAAGAAAAACGCAAAGTTGAGGAGGACACTGAGCGACAGCAGCCATTCTCACTGGTGCCATCTTGTAGATGCAAGGGCCTCTGTGATGTATGTGTTCATGGACTCTCTCTCATGGCGAGACAATGAGTACAGTCGGCCCTTGGGCGGGGAGGTGCCTGGAAGGAGGTCGATGGGACAGTCGTATGGACGATGTGGTGGAAGCAACATGGTTCAGGTTTTACTGACAACCTGCTGAAGATCGTGATAGTGAGTGGGAGATATCCGGGGTGTACTCGGGTTTGGCTGTAGCTGGGAGTGTAGGGAGTGCAGAGTGAAGGCATGACGTGGCACAAGAGGGGCTTCAACCCGTGATCACGTGCTTGGTCCAGTTGATCTGTGGACCGTGAAAAGATAACCATGGCTGTGAGAGAGGCTGTGAACCAAGGCAGCACAAGACTTATTAATGACAAAGAAGCAAATCTCCTCAGAGTGGTTCCCCGATGTTCTTAGTGTGAGTGGAAGGGTTCTGTGAGTGATGGCTGGAAGGGGGCTTCCATCTAAGGCTTGGATTGACAGTGGATGGTCCAGTGAAGTACAGGGGACCTGCAACGCCCTTACCTTAGCTGAGCTGATCAGATTCTGATCGGAGACAGAATCAACGAGCGCCTGGATGGGATGAGGTCGGCAGCTGATAACTAGTGTTACAGAGAGCAGGGGATGGGGGTCTGAGAGTTTGCCGGGAGGAGTGCCCTCTAGGGCTCCCAGTCTGACTAGAGGGCACCTCCTTTTAACATACAGTCTTTGAGCATGTGAACTGAGCCCCTGCAGTAAAAGCAAGCTCTTTCCAGGCGGCGGCATCTTTCCTCATCAGAGATGAAGGTTCTGCTCAGGTGCATGGGCTCCTCCTGATTATTCTGTGTGTGAGGTAAGGTGGGGCGAGATGACCTGGGGGGAGATGACCGGTGTGCAGGCATGGCGGTCCAGGGGGCATGGGAAGTGACATGACAGCATGGGAAAACAAGGGGGTGTGATGAAAAGCATGACAGCGTGGTAAATGAAATGTCAAATGACAGACGCAGTCTTTGATCAGCGCGAAGCGCTGAGAGCATGACAGAATATATTAGAAATATTACATTTATTGTATTTCTACCATCTAAGAGGCCTTCAATTTAGTATCTATTAAAGTGGGATATTTGGCATTTAATTTTCTACAATTTTGATATCAAGTTTGGGAATGCAGAATAGCCCTTGTTACGACCCGCAACATGTTGGTTGCTGTTTGTGTGTTACTATATAACATCAGTCAAAGTAATCTTTCGTAGCACAGCATGTGGTCTTTAACACAACTGCCACATCTTACCCTCCACTTGCCCCGTTGTCCTGGGTGGTTGTGTAGAAGAGGAAGATGTCTGATCCATCACTGAAGACTCTGTGTTAGAAAAAAATAAAACATTAAGTCAAAGTATCCTTCATGTGCTTTGGAACAAACAAACCTTCCACAATAAAAACAGCAATATTACTTGTCTCTAAAACAAACACAGCATCTTACCCTGCTCATGCATTGTTGTCCTGGGTGCTTGGGTAGTATTGGTCTGATCCATTGCTGAGGAATCTTCAATAAAAAAATAAAACATATACTCTGTTCCCTACTGTTTTATTAATTTTTAATAATAATAATTATTATTATTATTATTATTAGTAGTAGTAGTAGTAGTAGTAGTATCATGCCAGGTGTGTTAATTATGACAACTAAATATGCAATTGATGTTGGGTTGCTGTGGGTAATGCAGGGCAATTGCATTAGCTTTAAATCAAACACTATATTATGAACATCAATAAATAAACTATAATAAAAAAATTACCAATAGACTTATAAACCTTACCTATTTCATCTAAACCTAATAATTAGTAATTCACTGTAAATGGCTTTACATAGATTTAGTGAAAATGTAGCATAAAGGCCGAATTTTGTCAAACTAATGAACTCACAGTTATGACATTACCTGTGCTAACTAATAGCCACTATATATGTTTTAGTGAGACCTAGCCTATAGACGAGGCATTCTTGTCTTTTAACAGAACCCAAACTTGATTGATTAGTCATTTGACGTTAAAAGCTAAATTTGCCCATAAGCCAGCTTTTCTTGTTATCTGGGTGTGTGTCTTCCAGCCCAGAATTCTAGTAAGTTAGGTTAAGCCTTTGTTTGTCACATATACTTTACAGCACAGTGAAATTTCTTCTTCGCATATCCCAGCGTAACTGAGGTCAGAGCGCAGGGTCATCCATGATACAGCGCCCCTGGAGCAAATAGGGTTAACACTAGGACTACCAGAGAGGGGCCATTTGGCCCTATCCCCCTAGCTCTACCAGAGAGGGGCCATTTGGCCCGGTTGTTTTTACCTAATATCCTTAATCACGTGTGAACAGTTGCCTTTGTTCTCTAAATGTGGCAATTACTTACTTAATTACTTACTTAAATGAATGGGAGTCAATTGTCGGTGATTAAGTTGTTAGTTTAAAACCAAGGGGCCATTTGGCCTACCTCTGGTAGGGCTGGAGGGGTCAGAAAAACCTGGTAGTTCTAGTGTCGCTTACAAACCTAGTGGAGGCAAACTACAACTACCAGTGTACACATTGGAACTGTTCCACCAATCTCGCATGCTCATTGCAGTGCTGGTCACATACAGTAGCATAAGGTTGGTATAAACAGATATATTGCTTCTTGTGCTATAATGTATGTGCTTTGGCCATGGTGCCCCAATTATCTCCCTGCAGACAAACTAATGCAGCTGCCAATAGCTCAAAGGTCATAGTTACCTTCATCTGAATCTCCATCTGAATCTCCATCTGAATCTTCATTTGACTTAATTTCTAAAATTAAGCAGGACATTTCACATAACATTAATGACTCTTTTATGCACAGGCAAAAACAATTGCAGGATAAACTACATAAACCTAAAGAAATTGCAAGCAAAGTAATAATTAATTTAGTTTTTGACAATGGACATTTTCTCAAACCAGCATCGGCAGCAGAATCAGCAAACGTTCTGCTGCTTACAAATCTGGTGGAGGCAAACTACAACTCCCAGCGTACACATTGGGACTGTTTCATCTTAATCTCTGATTCTAATTGCAGTGCTAGTCATCTAGTATGAGGTTGGTATAAACAGATATACTGTATTGCTACTGTATTGTATGTGCTCAAGTGCCTTGATGGTGTTCTGATTATCTTACTGCAGGCAAACTTATACATCTGCCAATAGCTCAAAGGTCGTGGTCACATTTATCACGAGACTTTGTCATTGATCTACTTACCTTCCAAGAGAACGCTGTCATCATGGTTATATCTAAATTTTTTTTTTAAATTCTAAATTGTATCTAATTCTTCTGCCCAATCTACAAACAGCCTTTTGGAAATTATTTTCCAGAACATTGGAAACAAAACTTTTAAATACCAGGGGACATTGCAAGTGACCATGGTACCCAGATGACATCCTGAGATTCGAAGGTTTTGATGGCAAATATTGGTATCACAATAAGCCTAACAGATACCATCACCAACAAATGGCCAAGTGGAGCATGCGAAACAGCAATTAGGCTGATTTTTGACGACATACTGTGTCAGTAAAAAATATTGGTCACAGTTTCTGACATGAACGAGTGGTTTCGTAAAAGCAAGCATGTACGGAACAAGTCTCTGTATTTAACAAAATGTTTTGGATCGACAGCATGGTGGAAACAAACCAGGGAAATCAAATATGGCCCTCAACAAAGAACATTCACATAATGAAGGAAGAAGCTATATCACAAAAACATTTGACCGAATAGAATTCTTCGAAAAATAAACACTGAAGCAAATAAACAAGAACTAACTTGCTACGGTCACCTTGCACCCACATTCCACAAATCCTAAATTCAACCTGACAGATATGGTGCCTTGGATTAAACATCCCTCTACAATACTTCTTTAGTGCCACTTCAGATTAAATTTCAACCAGTTTATAAAGTAAAAGGCATAATAGACTAGAGAAACTTTAATATCTCATCGATTGGGAGGGATACAGACCTGAGGAACGATGCTGGGTTCCAGGACGAGATGTGCCAATTTTGTGCCGACCACCCTAACTGACTATGCCACATTCCATAGAAGCTCCTTAGGGGGCTTTGTCAGGGCAGTAGTGGTGGCAAAATCATCAAGGGTGTCACTGAATACAAATTTCCATCATACACATTCCAGATTTATGGAGTTCTAACTACACACACATCTACAGTTTACACATGTGCTTAAATAAAACTTAGTTAATGAAGTTAATTAACTCTTGAGTTAATCCAGACTAGTTTTAATCTGATATCTGCCTAGCCTTTAATACATGGTTGGCTTGTCAACTGACCCTTGACTGTTTCTAGTTTCTGAGTCTGATATACATGTGATTGGTTTTTTCTGCCTGATTACAGTTTAATAAATAAATAAATAGATTTTTACAGGCAATAGTTTGGATTAAAAATCTATTTTATAAACTATTTTATATTTTAGATCAGAACTAATTAAAGATTTAACAGTTTGTTATTATTGAGGAAGCTGGAGGTGATGGTAAAAACGGTATGATGATAAAAAGGGAACACATCCTCATTTTAGGTGATACTGGATGGAGTAATCATAAATAGATGCCCTCTGTAACTGTGTGCTCTGAGGCTTAAAGTTTAATTGTATACCAGGAAATATGTTTTAGGTAACAGGAAGTCCAATGTCCAAGTTTGCAAGCCTGTGTGGATGGAGTGATTCTGCACTCAGTATATGTGACATACACACATGTTAGGTTTACTTTCTCTTTCCTGATGCCACAGGAATATTCTAAGGTGACAATGCCAGGATTCATTGAGATTAAATTGAGAAAGAGTGGTTCAGGGAGCATGAGACATCATTTCCACACACGCACTGGCCACCACAGTGTCCAGAACTTAATAAAGAATCATCGGGACGTGATATAAACGACTACGCAGTGTCTGACTATTCCCTCACCAATACATGATCTTAGAGACAAATTTATGCAACTCTGTCTGAAATAAATATTGTCACATTGCTTAAGCTTATCATGAATTCCCATGAAATAGCAATCAGAGTAATGTTTCCTCATCTCTAACACCACCACAGCATCTTACCCCTTTCCTGCCTTGGTTTGCTTTGTGATTGTGCAATGATGGGAGATTTCTGCTCCACCACCGAAGAAACTGTAATAAAAAATAAAAAATGATAATTAAAGATCTGATTATCCTTTGTTTGCTTTAGAATAAACAGACCTTTTAGTTTTAACATTTTTACCACTACTACTATTATTATTATTATTAGTAGTAGTAGTAGTTGTGGTAGTACTAGTAGTAGTCAAAGTAATTGTTGTATTAGTAGTAGTAATGTGCACATATATGTCCTATTTGCATTAAAGTCCTAAAAATTTTAGTTTCATTGCATTTGTACTACCTATTTAGTCTTTTCACATGTTTCCAAAAATTCTACTAGAGCACGCCAAATTGTCCCAATTTTAAACTCCCCAATTTTTTTTTATCTACGATACCACAATAATATTTATTTCTCATTGAATAAAAAATTATACAATGTATATATTATGATTACAAATTATTTAACCATGATTCCACTACAATCCGAGCCAAACTCACTTTGAAGTGTTACAAACTATCTAAAAATTTCCACCGTTTACTGTTTACCTGTTTACTGTGACATTATTAAATACTGTAATTTATTTTTTGTTAAATAATAATTTGGTTTAACCAATTTATATTACATGGTGAATCCCTGCAAAATAAATGTGCTTAAAAGGTAATGGAATAAACTGATATTGGTCGGGGGGGTTATTCCATAACACCTTGATATAGGAATGATGTCACAAAGTTATAATTATTATTATTATTATTATTATTATTATTATTATTATTAATTGTCATATAAACACCAAAAAAAAAATACATAAAAGCATGTGATCATAGGTATTGGTGCTATGTCATTGCCCATGTAACCCTTTTTTTTTTTTTTTGCTTTTTTATTTATTTTGCTCAGTCGTGTTTGTATAGTTGGTTAAAATTGCATTAAATTTATCTTATCACAGGTTTTGAAAAACAAGATATGTCACTTTATACTGTACAATCCAGACCCCATATATATTTATTAAAGGATACTGTAGTAAGGGTAATATTAATTTATTTTTTAATACTGTTTATAGTTACGCATTACATTTATAAGTTTTTTGTTATGAAAACCCAAAAATGTGTTTTACATTTTTATAATTATTAAAAAAATTAAAGGACACTTCTATTACAACTTAAATATCCTATAATTAAAACTTTCATATTATTTCATACATTGCTACTGTACATCTATTTCCACTTTTATTTAAATACAAATAAGTTTGCTGCCTCAACAAATATAAGTACAAATACTAAACTCTCTGCACATTCCTATCCACCACTAACATGGTAGCTTACCAAAAATGAATTATAAGAGCTATTATTTTTATAGATTTATTTCAAATTGCAAACCAAAACAAGGAAGATTTTCTGTCATGATACAGATACATGATCAGAGCTGAAAGAAAAACAATTTGTAACGCTGCACATAAAATGATTATAATGATGGAACAGATTAAACTGTTACCCCCTACATATTATTTATGATGGAGTGTACGATTACACAGTGCTCTACAGAACCGCTAAACCATAAAGTAGGCAGTGTATGAAAGAGCAGTGCAGTTTACTCACCATGTTCAGCCGTGTGTACGGCGATAAAGAGCAGGAGAGCAGTTACAGTGAGAAGATGCATTGTATGCTGTCATTGCCAGTCTGATCTAAAATGATTCGAGTTTAGGTACAAACTGGGAACTGATAAGAGGAAGAATGCAGAATGACGTGCTGTCTGAAATGTCTGTTCATCATTGCATCACTGCTGCCTAAAATGGGAATTTCTTCTTCCATCTAATTTTTTTTAAACAGTCTTCTGGGCAGACATAATGGAAAACCTTTTCATTTTAATAACCTGGAAATTACAACTTGTTTAGTCATTCTGATTAAGGTTTTTATATCAACTAAATTTAATTATTAAATTATTGGATAAACACCTAATTAACAAATTAGATGCCATTGAAATATGGTGTGTTAAATTTCCAAAAATATTTATGGAAAAAAGTAAACAAATTATATACACTCAAAAAAACATAATTAAATTATGGAAAGAATTTCCACCTGATTTAATGGCTCTCTTTCAGCATTAAGTAATTTTGTTGGCCCAACTTAATGTTCTTAGGTTCAGTCAAATGAATTTTATTATGTTCATTTAACTTATTTACTACAGCTGCGTCCAACATAATTTAATACTGTTAACATAAATGAATAGCGTTGGTACAACACATTTTTCAGTTGTAAATTAAGTTGATCCAACTCAAGTAAATTTAAATTTCAAGCCCTGGTCAACAGAATTCTGTGAAGGAAGGAAGCATAAGACAAACGGGATAAAACGGAGATTTTTATTTTACACCAGCAGCAACTTACAAATGAGGTCTCAATGTGAAAAGATGTACAAAACATAAAACACCACAAATAAGTATTAATCATAGAAAAACAATTAAACACCAACAGAAACGTTTTGTACTTTATAACTGTACGTTATGACTTTTAAATATGACGGTTAGAGACGGTTGGTCAGGAAACTCCTGAAGTCAGATGCAGACAGGACACTTTCACTCACAAACTCCTGTGAAAAAATACAGAGATAGATTCAATTAAAATTCATGATACTTAATTCATCAAATGAACAATATTTATACTTCTCACTTCACAACTCATGAGAACAGACCGAAACCAGAACCGAACCGCAGATTAAGCACGCGCATATAACCGTCGGTATTTTAAGTGTGATTAAAAATACAAGATATAGCTTAAAACAAAATAACGTGACTAAACATCGCTAAACAGCAGGTGACATTTATGTTCAGTATTTCGTTTCTATTTAGAAAGATGGGAATTAATTCCTGCTTACCTTTTCCACACGCCCGCCACACGTTTGTCTTCTCAACACGCTGTGTTCTCTTCTCGCGATATTTCCGGTTTTGCTATTTCCGGGTTTCATAGTGACAAGATCTCTTTGGTTTATCTCAACATGATTGAATCTAATACATGTTAAGTTGTTGAATTTCATGCAAATACTACATAATTTATTTATGTTCAACTTGGAAACATAAAATTATTATGTACTAAACACATATTACATTTTAGTACATGTAACAGGTAGCCATGTTCATTTTTTTGAGTGTAGTACTACTCATATTACGACAATAAAAATCCCTTGTGCTTAATATCATGAAAAGGAAAAAAACAGATTTTTTGGACATATTTCATGACATTAAAACTTTTAAATAAAACTATTCAAAGGAAAATTTCAAGCAAAAAAATGCAGAGGGAAACATAGAAGACAATAGCTTGATAGTATTTAAGCTGGAATGACACCTTATACAGTGATACACAGGGTACAGTGATGAATCACAACCTCCAACTACTGCGTGAAGATGGAACTGGATGACGAGTAAATACTCAGACTTTGAAATTGAGATTTTATAAATATTGAGCATAAAAACACTTGTAATTCTGCTCATAATCGGATCATTTGGTGATTACAACATAACAACATATAAAATACATTTACTTAATGACACACAAAGTCACTCAGACTAAATGTTTTTGTATCTTTTTAACATCTTTATTAGGATATGAGCTCAGACATGTTGTAAGTACAGAGATGTACGTTTTGTCAGGATGCAGTAAAAAATAACGTTGTGCGCAATAGTCTATATTTATATCAGAGTATTACACAAACACTGGCTGATGTTAAAGTTTCCAACTTAGTCACCAAAACCAGGAAGTGAACAACATGTGGCAACATTTATTGCTAATACAAAAAAGTACAAAAAATTACAAACATACATTCATGTTGGAATGTATGTGTTTAAGATGAGTGAGCAGTACAGAAAACAGCACAGCGTACATGAAAAAAAAATGAAATGTTAAAAATTTAACGAATGATCATGTACATATTAATAATGATAATTATATAAGGATAAATTTCTGGTCCCATGTTCTGGTTTCTGGATCATGGTGTAAACAGGTTCTTCTTGGTCCTGATCTAGAAATTTGTACAATGTTAACATGCACAAATATTGAGTATTTAGAGTAACACTTCATGAATAAGCATCAACCTATACAAGATTTAGCGTTATATCAAAAGGTTGATAAACACGTGTTGTAGAGTATATACAACGCGACAGCGTGCTCAGCTGTAATCCCACTTCTCACCTTTTATGTAGGTCTGCTCGGATTTATTAATTTGTTTTAAACCCCTCAAGACTTTGTTTGATAACTTCACACCTATCGTGTACGAAAGGTGAGAAGGGGGATTACAGTAACTGGGGGTTCTGTGGGTGCGCTTCACCTCTGGGCGTGCTGTCACGTTGTATTTAGCGAATAGACTAAAACAGAATCATGTTTGCTTCAGCAATGGAAACAATATTGTATTACGCTAACTTTATTAAAGATTATAGACTTTTGAATTCTCTGTAAAATTCGTCTTTTTGCATACACGCGTGGGCATCTTTAAATTTGAACAGAAAATAATAGTGGGCTGGTAGACTTGTTATTTTTCATATAACTTAAACGGCTGAATACTGTAGGAGGGTTTATATGAATTAAGAAGACAGAGCGGATGTCTCTGCTTGGAATAGATTTTAAAAAATAAAAATGATTAATGATAGCTGTGGGGTTTTTAACGTAATAATAACTACGAATGACGGTCGCATTGTTCACTAATAAATGTGGACATTTAAATGACATAAAAATGTGTCGCCATCATCAGAAGACATGAATGAACTATATACTGTATATATAATTTTATCTTATTAGGTAAATATTACTTTATGGACACAAAAGTGCTTAGGGCTTTTCATCATGTTTTTTTGCTGTTTGTGTCCAGCATTGAATAATTATTTCATCCATCCTATGTATATAGGCTACTCGCATTGTTTGATTGTGTGCGCGTGCACAGAGAGTTTGTGTGTGTCTACGCACACTTCTCATCTAGGTTAAAATATAGATCAATCTGCATTTGAAAAGTCAACCAGAATCTCTCTGTATATATAAAAAATCATGTTAGCTTCAGCACTGGAAACAATATTGTATTAGGCTAACTCTATTAAAGATTATACACTTTTGTATTCTTTGTAAAATCTGTCTATTTGCACACACACAGGCTTGTACTTTTAAATTGTAACCTACGTATCTACAGTATAAGTATATTTAACTACTTCAGCAGTGAATGAGAAATTTGGTCGGTCTGGCTTTTAAATAAAGTTCTTATTTGATATAATTTTATTATTTAATTAATTATCTTATTATAAACATGATATATATATATATATATATATATATATATATATGTAAATATCAGGATTACATCATGATTCTTTCTCATTGATTTTACTATTTTGCAAGTTGTCTGAGACGTACACACAAACTAATTAGACTTTTTTTTTATAAAGAGAAAGCCTTTCAGGTAACAAAGTATAAAATAAAGCAAGGAGAAGAATGAGCAAAGATAAAAATCTGTGTCAATTTATCTCTGTTATTTAAATAGATACACATTACAAATAAACATAATATGAATAAAAAACAAAGTTTTTATTTTTCAGGAAGATTAGGTGTATTTAGCAGTATTGAATTAACAAACATGAAAGGTGAAACACTATATGCTTACACACTTCATCCATCATTTCATTCTATTTTATCTTAAATATGTGTGAAGAATAGAGTGAACTTTATAGTTACTTACACTATGTGTATCTGTTATGAATAAAACACATGAGCAAATTAGATTTGAATGGGTTGTTATTGTTGCTTCCATAGACATCTTTGGGTATTTTACAAGCTCAACCAGTTTCATTTTACCAGTACATATGTGTGTTTAAATGTCTGAAACCTAAAATATGCCTTATGTGGTTAACCCTCTGGGGCCGAGGTGATTTTGGGGCCCTTGAGATGTTTGGACATGTAATGTGTCACTCTCCTTCCCCCCAAGAAGTGTACTCTAAAGTACCTCACACATGGCTGTGGTTTGGATGACTGTGGGCAGGGCTGTTTACTGATGACAAGCTAAACTTGGGAATAAAAGGGATAGTTTACTACATGCATTCACAATCTTCAAGAACTTATCGGTACGAACAAGCTGCAAAGATGCCAAGACAGTACACTGCTGCTGAGGCTTTGGCTCTGCTGCAAAACATGGACTCTTGTGACTCGGATGGTGGGGAAGTATCCATTCACTTGCAAGAGAGTTCGGACTCTGACATGTCTTCAGGTGATGAGATGTGTTCCGGGTTAGAAAGTAGAACTCCTCTTAAGAAGAAAAGTCGGCTGGAGACACAGACCACACAGAAGAATTCCAGCTATGAGATGGCAAAAGATGGCACAGTGTGGGTTGAGGAAGAAGTAGGGAGGCCGCTCCCTCACGGCCAACTAGAAACATATACATGTGATGGAGAGCCAACAGGAGAAGTCAGAAGAACCATCAAAAATCGCTTGCAGAGCTCTTGTTTTTGGTGAGTTGGGACATCCTTCACACTATAAGAAAATGTACAGTTGAGTGTGAAAAGCAGGATGAAAGCAGATTGGGACATGTCTGTCTATGAACTGATGGCGTTCATCTCCATCCTTTTCTGGAGGGGGGTGATCAGAATTCCGTCGCTGGCTGATGCATGGTCGGCAACATTGGGGATCTCGCACGTCAAGAGCACGATGGCCCAAAACTGCTTCCAGGACATCATGAGACACCTATGCTTCGATGACAAGGACACACGCACTCAACGGGTAGCAACGGACAAGTTCACAGCAATCTTAAACGTTTGGCAGATGTTTGTTACTAACTGTCGACGAGCAACTTTTTCCAACCAAGTCTCGCTGTCCTTTCCAGCAGTACATTGCCACAAAACCTGACAAGTTTGGAATCAAGTTTTGGGTTGCATGTGACTTGAAGTCAAAATACATGTGCAACGCTATCCCTTATCTTGGCAAGGACCTCCGTCGTCCCTCTGGGGAGAGACTGTCCGAGAGTGTGGTCATGAAGGTGATGGAGCCTTTCATGGACAAGGGAAGAACTGTTACCACTGACAATTACTTCACTTCATTGTCACTTGCTGGACGACTGCTCAGCCAGAAAACTACCCTTGTTGGCACCATAAACAAGATTCGTCGTGAGCTTCCACAATCAGCCAAACAATCTTCGGACCGCAACGAATTCACCACACAGGTATGTTGTCGTTATTTTGATCTATTTTTATATAAAGTGCTGTATTATTTATTTGATCTATATTAATAAAAGCATTTATATAAGTGCTGTGTTATTTTTTCTTTTCTATTTTGAACCTAGAGCAAGAGCTCCCAATTTCATTGTGCTATTACTGTATACTATATATAAAAGTGCAATGACTATAACGTTTTATCTTTTCTTATCTTACTTATCAGGTGTTTTCAACAACTGGCACTACACTCACAGTTTATGCGCCCAAGCGGAGGAAGACCGTCTGCATCCTCAGCACCATGCACAACATAGTTGAGATTGGGGATAACAGAAAGAGGAAGCACTTATGTAAATATATATTTTTCTATTAGTGGTAGTAGTTTTTATGCTGGGAGAAGGCTACGTGGAGATAAATGAGTGGAATTTACATACCATTTGTCTTCAGTATGCCTCTTCTATGCTTTTCTTTTCATTCTATTTTATTGTGTTTTCTTATTGTGTCAATTTGTTGGGCAGTCGTGCAATACATTTCACTTCATGCCGTACCGTGTATGTATGTGAATGTGACAAATAAAATTTGAATTTGAATTTATGTTGTATGTTTTTTGTTTAAGAAAATAAACGCTTTGAACTTTGGAATCTTTGAATAAATTTTTTCTACACCAATTGTACCCTTGGTATGGCCCCTTACATATTGCTCCTAGATGACTGCGATCCCTGATTGTAAAGTCAAAAGCACCTTGTATGTCGCTCTGTAAGTAATTGCCACATTTACAGAACAAAGGCAACTGTTCACACGTGATTAAGGATATTAGGTAAAAACAACCGGGCCAAATGGCCCCTCCCTGGTAGAGCTAGGGGGATAGGGCCAAATGGCCCCTCTCTGGTAGAGCTAGGGGGATAGGGCCAAATGGCCCCTCTCTGGTAGTCCTAGTGTTAAGTGAGTACTGTTTGGTGTGTCTCCAGTGTTTGTGTAGCCCCTTGTATGTTTAGCTGCCTGTATGTTTAGATTCTTGTATGTTTAGGTCATTGTATGTTTAGCCACTTAAATGTGTAGCTGCTAACAGGCTTAGCCACCAGTATGGATTAGCCTCAGGTGTGCTTAGCCTTTTGTGTGTTTGATTCCCCCTGTTGGTTCAGCTACTAATGTGATTAGATACAAACCAAGTTAGTTACTAACCCGTTTAGTTCATCATCCATGTCTACAATAACCAGATTAGATACTAGCCCCACTAACTACTAACATTAGCCTTGTCCTGTCTCTAGTCTCGTCTCGCCTGTCCCTAGCCTTGTCTTGTCTTGTTAAGGTTCAGCTCCTGTTTTGTTTTGTCCCGCTCTAAGCCTTTGTTACGTTCTTAGCCTTTGTCCCACTCTTAAGCATTGGTTACGCTTAAGAGCCTAAGTTAAGCTCTAGATCCTGTGTTTATAGTTTGAGTTCTTTGTTTGTTTCTTTGTTTGTTTTGTTTAGATATAATTATGTTTATGTTAAATAAATACACACTAATACAGACACACAAACACACACTCAGACACACAACACTCACACAAACTCACACATACACACACTCACACATACACTTAATCACACTCTTACACCTGTCGCTTTGTGCTCCATGCACCATTGGTACTTTCACTACCTCAACCCAGGAAATAACATAAAAAAAAGCAAAAACAAAAAAAACAATGTACATACCTTGTTCATACTGTATTCATATCCCGTTTTGTTTACTGGTTTATATTGCTCATTATATTGTCACTTGTCACTTTAATCAACTAAAATAAGCACACTTGCACTATTCCTATTGCACTGTTTCTCTCCATATCAGCCTTCTGTGTTGTTAACTGTCCCTTTTTGCAGGACAGTAACTAAATTAATTACCTCACCTCTGTTGGTTTTTATAAGTTTGTGTTTTTTAAGCACCCCCCCCCCCCCCCCCTCAGTGTTATTTGTATCGAGGATGAGAGAAACATAATTTCGATTCTCTATATGTATGCACTGTACATGTAGCAGAATTGACAATAAAGTTGACTTTGCCTTTGACTTTGCCATCACACACCCTGCACCTATGCCTGCCCAGCAGATAAGTTCTTCAGTGTGGCTTTTATTTCAAAACTGATAACACAAAGAGGAAATGCTGATGTGATTGTCATTACAGAACCTGAAGTACTGTTTTCCGCAGAAAGCACATCATATTCTTCTTTACACACGGAGCAATAAGGTCTTAAGTCACATGTGCTGTCTGTGTACAGTATACTTACATTAAGCTAATAGTTCTTATTCCTTCTTTAAACACATATACAGTAGATGTTGGTAAGATAAAATTATTTCCGCATTAATGTAAATGAAACTAAACCCAATTTAGTTATTGTATTAATTTACGTAAAAACGGAGTAAAATAATCACATAGTGTAGTAAAAGACCTGATGTTATTGAGTTCAATTAAAAGAAAAGTAAATAAATATATAAAGGAAATAACAGTGCAACTCGTCCAAATGGCAGGTTAATAGTTTTTAATAATAAATGTTCATGTGATAACTATATCCATAATTAGAGTTTGTCACATTCTGTCATAAAAATAAGTATGTTTGTCAAAAGAAAATATAGAAATTAGACCCAAATGAATGTTGTGTGTTAGTGTGTGATGTGGAGTCATGGATGTGGAGCCAGGCAGTAAACATCTTTTGGGATTGTCTTCTTATCTGCAGAGAAATACAGTCTGATTACAGAGTTATCTGTATACATAGAGGAAACCAAAGTACCCAGGGGAAACCCACTAAGCTCCCCATGTAAACCTCCTGCACAAGACCCTGCACAAGAGGGGGCATCAAACCTTCGACCCTTTGGGGTGCAGGGGACAGTGCTAACCACACACACACCTCCTTATTAAATTACATTTTTAATTATATCTATCTTAACATGTACTATTAATTTCATATAACAGCACATCACAAGGAATAAAATTTTTCTTAAGTTAAGCTAAGTTAAGCCTTTGTCACATACAGTATCATCTACTGCACAGTGAATTGTGTATGTACTGTATCTATCTAATGAAGGAACCTTTAAATCACTTTTTGTAAGTTGCTCCGGATAAGAGCATCTGCCAAATGCTTAAATGTAAATGTAAAAGCCCTGGAGCCCAGGGACTCTTGGTGTTTTGTGTCTTTCGAGGACATTTGTTTTGAAAACATTGTTTCTGGGTTCATGGTTTTCCACAGCTGTTGGTAATCCAAGGTTAGTCAGGATCATCATTCAAAATCTATGCCTTGTCTAGTGCGGTGTCTCAAATCTGATCTGTTGTTATTGTTCATACTGTTTTTGTTCTGTTTTATTCTGATCTGATCTGATCTGTTGTTGTACCAGTGTTTCAGGCCTGTAACTGTGCCGGTTTGTTTTGTTGTCATTCTTCTTGTACTATGTTATTTTAAATATTCTGAGTTTTGTTATTTTATTATTATTTTTTTTTATTATATTAAAAATTCACATCTGTGAACATGCCATCCATCTTATTGTAACACAGTAAAGAGGAGGTGTCTTACCTTTATTATTGTTCTTTTTATTTTTTATTTTTTTTTCCTCTGTAATAAAAAAAATGTCTAAATGAGATTAATCGTGTCACCAGTGCGAATCTTAAAACATAAAATTAAAATAAATAGGACTTCTTTTAGATTATAACACCAATAGGAGTAATGTTTTGTATCATCACATGTCATCACACTCAACCACAACATCATACTCATTTTCTGCTCCATTTTCCTGAGTGGTTGTGGATTGTTGAGAGATGCCTGATCAGTCACTGAGGAATCTGTAATAGAAAAAAATTAACTTAACTTCTCAAGTTTTCCTATCTGCTTTAGAATAAACAAACGCTCTGTTGTCGTGTTGTTGTGTAACGGTGGAAGACATCACGGAAAAGGCTGTAATACAAAATAATAAAACAGATTAACTTTGAGTGATGTGTGTTTCAAATTTGCATAACAATTTATTACAAATTGCTTTTATTATGAATATATTAGAAATATTACATGTATTGTATTTCTACCATCTAAGAGACCTTCAATTTAGTATCTATTAGAAAGGGATATTTGGCATTTGATTTTCTACAATTGTGATATCAAATTCGTCTCAGGTTACTTTGCTGTAACCCTGTTCCCTGAAAAAGCAGGAAAGAGATGCTGCGTAAAAACGCTATGGGAACATCTTTTTGTGTTACCGGTTGTGAAGCATGTGTGTATCAAACACGCCAAATTTTTGGCTCATATAACCTCGGTCAGGTGACATCATCTGATGAAGTGCACCTGCAGGTTATAAATAGGAGTGAACCGGAAACATCCTAAGGTTAATTTTGTCTTAGGGGATGTCCAGTCACACAAGCAGTGCAGCATTGGAGCGCAGCATTTCCTTTCCACTTTTTCAGAAGACAGGGGTACAGCAACGTAACCTAAGACGTTCCCTTTCAAAAGCTACACTTGATGCTGCGTGAAAACGCTTTGGGAACAAGAATACCAACACCACTGCACTGCAAGTGTCTGGACCCCCAGGGTTGTGTTGCGTGTGCGCACAATAGCCAAGGAGGTCTCAGACCTAGCTCTGGAAGGCTGCCTCGAGGACCTGTAAACCCCGAAGTAGCATGAACATCCAAACTATAAAATCTAACAAATGTGTGCGGAGAGGACCAACCTGCCGCATCACATGCTTGCTGCAAAGGACACCTCTTGCCCACGCAATAGATGAGGCAATCCCCCTGGTCGAATGAGCCCTGATTCCTAGAGGTGAAGTGTGACCATGCGCCACATAGGCTAGGGCAATAGCATCTCTCACCCAATGTGACAGCGTTTGCCTATTGGCGGCCACCCCCCGGTTGCGGCCCCCATAGCATATGACAAGCTGCTCTGACTTACGCCACTGGCCAGTGCGGTGGACGTAAATCTGAAGAGCATGTACAGGACACAGTAAGTGAAGTCTTTCCTGCTCTTGAGCTGTAAAAGGCGGAGGACAGAATGCTTCGAGAACAACTTGGTGAATGGTTGAGAATGAAACTTTTAAAAGATGGTTCAGGTGAGTATGCAGAATGGCCTCGACTAGCCCATGGGCACAGTCTAGGCAGGATGAGGAGACTGACAAAGCCTGCAGATCTCTAATTCTCTTCGAAGAAGTAATGGCCATAAGAAAAACCATCTTGAGAATCAGAAGCCTGGTGGGCACTGACTCTAGTGGTTTCGAAAGGGGTGTCAATCAGACCTTCGAGCACAATAGCTAGGTCCCAAGAAGGGACCATCGCTCTAGTGGGCGGCCTCAACCATTTAGCTTCATGAATAAAACAGGCAACTAAAGGGTGCTTTCCCATAGAAACCCTGTTGGTCAGAACAGCAGGAAGTCCAGCACTGAAACAGTTCGGCAGTGGACTGGGTCAACATGTTTTGCTATGCACAAACTTCCAAATACACTCCATTTGTGGGCATCAGTTCTTCTAGTAGAGGGAGCCCCAGCACTTAAAATAGTTTTAATTACGCTGGCTGGAAGACCAGCATCTCTTAAGACGTGAAGGTTAGAGACCTCGGGCTGGGGATGAACTATTGTCCTCTGCGCCTGAGACAGAAGATCCCTTCTTACTGGAATTACAAGCCGTCGAGGAGAGATGTTAGATCCGAAATCCACACTCTGGTTGGCCAACGGGGCACTAATAATGAGAGGCTCCCTGAAGCAGAGCTACCAGAGGAAACGCATAAAGGCGAAATCTGGGCCACGTATGGGCCATGGCGTCCAGACCCAGGAGAGTTGGAGGAGTCAGAGAGTAAGAAAGGGGACATTTGCTGTTTCTTGTGAGGTAAAGAGGTCCACCTCTGCTACATAAAATCTTTCCCAGATTTGATTGACTATTTCTAGATGGAGTTTCTATTCCCTGTGTTTCACAGCTTGTCTGGACAGCAAATCTGCTTCCATGTTTATATACCCTGGAAGGTAAATCGCCCTGAGGGACAGGAACTTATCCTGTGCCCAAAGCAGAACCTGGTGCGTAAGGTTGTTCAAGTGGCGCGAGCGCAGTTGGACATGGTAGGACATAGTAGCCTCTCAACTGCTGGAGAAAGTGCTTCAGGGCCAGAAATAGAGCCATAATTTTGAGGCAATTGATGTGCCACACGAGAAGATGACTTCTCCAGCTCCCTTAGGCTGGACGGACATCTAGGACCGAACCCAAGAGGGAAGCATCTGTCGTTAGCATTTTGCGATGACAAGACGAACCTAAATTGAGCCTCAAAATCAGAAACCGGGTTCTGAACCACATAGAAAGGGTATGAAGCTCCTGGCGCGTAACCCTTATTTGTCTCTGGGGATTGGCCCTTCAGTGGCATCCCCTGGCTCTTAGCCACAACTGAAATGCTCTCATGTGCAGAAGGCCCAAAGGTATCACCGTGGATGCTGCTGCCATAAGACCTAAAGATCTCTGAAAGTGATGAACAGTCACTTTCTGTTCTAGCTTGATCTTCTTCAGGGTGTTGAGAATGGATTCAACACGAGCGGGAGCTGTGCCCGAATTCTGTGATCGAATCCCACGTGACACCCAAATATGTTGTCCTCTAAACAGGAAAGAGCACGCTTTTCATGGTGTTAAGGCCTAATCCTAAGGAACAGAGATGAGCTAGGACGACATCCTGATGTCGAAGCACTAGCTCCTGAGACTGAGCCAGAATCAGCCTGTCATCTATGTAATTTACATAGAGTCGTAAAAAGAACAGAACTGCATTCATGCATTTTGTATATGTGCGGGGTGACAGAGCTAGACCAAATGGAAGGACCCCTACTGGTAAGCTTAGCTCCCGAAAGCAAACCTCAAGAACTTCCTGTGTTGTGGCAATATTTCTATATAAAAATATGCATCCTTCAGATCGATTGTCACAAACCAATCCTTAGGTTGGATTTGAGAAACAATCACTTTGACAGTCAACATTTTGAACCTGTACTTTTTCAGATAGCGGTTCAGCCCGCGAAGATCTAAAATTGGACACAGCCCCCTGTTTTTCTTGGGAACCAAGAAATACAGACTGTAGAAGCCTGACTCTCTGTCTGGTAGGGGAACATTATGTAAGTATAACAGTGCCAAAATTCCTTAAAGCAAAACAGCATACTGAATCACATGAACTGAAAAAAAACTTGTCACAAAAAATCAGTTTGAATTTTTCTGCTTTGAAATTTGATCTGATTGAAAAAATTCTTACAGCATTTATACTGCTTGAAATTTTAGACACTGCAATTTATTGTGGTTGTATATTTCAACTTAAAATGTAATTCAAGCATGTTAATTTCAATGCAAAAATATTGACCTTACTAAATTGCTGTTCAAAAATATATTCAATTGTTAAAAATAAAATCTTCATTATTTTTCAGCCTCACAAATCAAGTATTAAAATTCAGGTTGAAAAAATGTAGGTATTAAAATTCAGGTTGAGAAAATGCAAGTCGACAAATTCAGGAGATTCCTGGGGCTCGAGGTTTCTCTTTAAAGAAGGTGCAAAGCACTTTAATCGGGAGGAGATCACAGTGCTCGCACTCTCCCTGAAGCCCAAGGAGAGCGTGATCTTCCCTCAAACACTGGAAACAAAAAGTGATCCGAAAGAGATCTCACATGGAGGCACGCATCTCCTTTCAAACTCCGCCATATCGGTGAGTTAAACACTTTAATTTGCTTGCACACACACACGCAAACACAAAATAGTCCTGAAGACAAAAAGATTTGAGGATGTTTCCGGTTCACTCCTGTTTATAACCTGCAGATGCACTTCATCAGATGACGTCACCTGACCGAGGTTATATAAGCCAAAAATTTGGCGTGTTTGATACACACATGCTTCACAACCGGTACCACAAAAAGATTTTCCCATAGCGTTTTCACGCAGCATCGAGTGTAGCTTTTGAAAGGAAACGGGAATGCAGAATAGCCCTCTTGTACTTCTTGTCACTCACACTATATCAGGACTGAACTACACCCAATAAGGGAAGGGCAGGAACAAAATGAAACAACTTACCCACCCCAAGGAGTGCAGGTATAAAGAAATGACTGGCAGGTCATTATAAAACTTTGTTTTTCACTATTAACATTTTTTTTTAAATAAATAACATAAAATTTGTGTTATTTATTTAAAAATAAATAACACAAATAACATTTATAATGTTTTTATACATCATTTATCCCTTATGTTTTCAGTATGCTTGCTGTATTCCCAATTTGGCCAAAATGCATTCTACCGCATGTTGTATCTAAAACAACCACAGCAGCTTACCCCGCTCATGCATTGTTGTCTTGGGTGCTTGTGTAGTATTGGTCTGATCCATTGCTGAGGAATCTTCAATAAAAAAAATAATAATAAAGCATAAACTCTTTTTCATTTCCTACTGTTTTATTATTATTATTATTATTATTATTATTATTATTATTATTATTATTGTTATTATTATTATTATTATTATTATTATTATTATTATGATAATGCCAGGGGTGATTCTAGGATCAGATTTCCATAGGGTCTTGCTATTAATGCCCGATTGTTTATAATAATATTTTATAATTAATATTATTTTTGTTATTGATTAACACCAGTATTTGAATTCCTAGTAACCAACAAAATTTTTTAATTTTAAACAACTTTTTTAAAGAAAATGATAGAGTATACTGGGCATTAGGCCTAAAAGTAGTCTTCACACTTGATTCTTTATGCTCTCATTTACAGTCCCCATCTTCCTTTTCTATGTTTCTTTGTGCAGTCAACCAGAAGGTAACAATAAATAGAAACAAATAGAGAATTTATAATGATAAAAGCTAAACATGCAATTGATCCATATCGATTCGTAACACTTTTCTAGCAGGATGTTGGGTTGCTGTGGGTAATGCAGGGCAATTACATCAGCTTTACAGTAAATCAAACACTATATTATAAACATAAATAATGAACTATAATACAAAAACAATTACAGATAGACTTATAAACATTACCTATTTTATCTCAACCTAATAATTAGTAATTGACTGTACATGGCTTTACATAGATTTACTGGAAATATAGCTTAAAAGCCAAATTCTATCAGTCTAATGAACTGACTATAATAACATTAACTGTGCTAACTAATAGTTGTCACTATATATATTTTCGTGAGACCTAGCCTATTGACGAGGCATTCTTGTCTTTTAACAGAACCCAAACTTGATTGATTAGTCACTTAACCTTAAAAGCTAAATTTGCCTGTAAGCCAGTGCTTTTCTTGTTATCTGGGTGTGTGTCTTCCACCCCAGAACCCTGAATGCAAGTAAAGTCATGTTCTTTAATTCTGAGTCTGTGCTTTGCTATAAAACTTTTTTTTTAAATTTACGAATAAAGCCCCAAACGGTTAAACCTGATGATACTACTTGTCATATCTACTGTATAAGCAGATTGAACTGTACGGTAGAGGGCAGAAAAACTATTTTTGAAAAGAGCCACATGAGACTGAATTCCAACTAGTTTATGAAGTAAGAGGCATAACAGACTAGGGAAACTTTAATTTTAATACTATTTGGATTATGATATGTGCCTAGCTTTAAATACATGGTTGGACTTGTTGGGTAAGTTTACTTTCTCAAGTACTTGGTCAATGGTTACATCATGGATGAGCCAAACAAAAAAAATCAGAAATCGAAGTCAGGGTTATACCCTCGCAAACGTTTTTTTTTCCCCCTGATGGCACAAGTGTATTCTAAAGTGACAATGCCAGTACGCATTGGGTTCAAATTGAGAAACAGTGTTTTACTGTAGGTAGCATGAGACATCATTTTTACACATGGATTGGCCAAAACTTTTTGGGATGTGATTTAGAAGACTACGCACTGCCTGACTCTCTCATCACCTATACATGATCTTGGAGAAAAATGTATGCAACTCTGAAAATAAATGTTGAAATAAATAAATAAATGTTGTGACATTGCATAAGCTTATCAAAACAATGCCACAGCTGTGACCAAAGCAAAAGGCAGGAAACAGAGTAATGTTTCCTGGCAACTCATCTCTAACACAAGCATCTTAACGCTTTCATGCCTTGGTTTGCTGTGTACTGTAACTGTGCCATGATGGGAGATTTCTGCTCCACCACGGAAGAAACTGTAATAGAAAATAGAAAATAAAGAAAATTTATGAAAGATCTGACTATCCTTTGTTTGGTTTAGAATAAACGAACTTTTCACAGTTTTCACATTTTCTTCACTACCATTTTCATTATTATTATTAGTAGAAATAGTACATTTACATTTACATTTAGGCATTTGGCAGAATGCTTATTGTTACAAGTTGCATGTTTTTTTATCTGTTTTTTTTATCTTTTTTTATGAAAATTAACAACAGATATTTGGGTTTTTCATAATTATTATATATATATATACAGTGGTGTGAAAAACTATTTGCCCCCTTCCTGATTTCTTATTCTTTTGCATGTTTGTCACACTTAAATGTTTCTGCTCATTAAAAACCGTTAACTATTAGTCAAAGATAACATAATTGAACACAAAATGCAGTTTAAATGAAGGTTTACGTTATTAAGGGAGAAAAAAAACCTCAAAATCTACATGGCCCTGTGTGAAAAAGTGATTGCCCCCCTTGTTAAAAAATAACTTAACTGTGGTTTATCACACCTGAGTTCAATTTCTGTAGTCACCCCCAGGCCTGATTACTGCCACACCTGTTTCAATCAAGAAATCACTTAAATAGGAGCTACCTGACATAGAGAAGTAGACCAAAAGCACCTCAAAAGCTAGACATCATGCCAAGATCCAAAGAAATTCAGGAACAAATGAGAACAAAAGTAATTGAGATCTATCAGTCTGGTAAAGGTTATAAAGCCATTTCTAAAGCTTTAGGACTCCAGCGAACCACAGTGAGAGCCATTATCCACAAATGGCAAAAACATGGAACAGTGGTGAACCTTCCCAGGAGTGGCCGGCCGACCAAAATTACCCCAAGAGCGCAGAGACAACTCATCCGAGAGGCCACAAAAGACTCCAGGACAACATCTAAAGAACTGCAGGCCTCACTTGCCTCAATTAAGGTCAGTGTTCACGACTCCACCATAAGAAAGAGACTGGGCAAAAACGGCCTGCATGGCAGATTTCCAAGGCGCAAACCACTTTTGAGCAAAAAGAACATTAAGGCTCGTCTCAATTTTGCTAAAAAACATCTCAATGATTGCCAAGACTTTTGGGAAAATACCTTGTGGACCGACGAGACAAAAGTTGAACTTTTTGGAAGGTGCGTGTCCCGTTACTGTACATCTGGCGTAAAAGTAACACAGCATTTCAGAAAAAGAACATCCTACCAACAGTAAAATATGGTGGTGGTAGTGTGATGGTCTGGGGTTGTTTTGCTGCTTTAGGACCTGGAAGGCTTGCTGTGATAGATGGAACCATGAATTCTACTGTCTACCAAAAAATCCTGAAGGAGAATGTCCGGCCATCTGTTCGTCAACTCAAGCTGAAGCGATCTTGGGTGCTGCAGCAGGACAATGACCCAAAACACACCAGCAAATCCATCTCTAAATGGCTGAAGAAAAACAAAATGAAGACTTTGGAGTGGCCTAGTCAAAGTCCTGACCTGAATCCTATTGAGATGTTGTGGCATGACCTTAAAAAGGCGGTTCATGCTAGAAAACCCTCAAATAAAGCTGAATTACAACAATTCTGCAAAGATGAGTGGGCCAAAATTCCTCCAGAGCGCTGTAAAAGACTTGTTGCAAGTTATCGTAAACGCTTGATTGCAGTTATTGCTGCTAAGGGTGGCCCAACCAGTTATTAGGTTCAGGGGGCAATTACTTTTTCACACAGGGCCATGTAGGTTTGGATTTTTTTCTCCTTAAATAATAAAAACCATCATTTAAAAACTGCATTTTGTGTTTACTTGTGTTATCTTTGACTAATAGTTAAATGTGTTTGATGATCAGAAACTTTTTGTGTGACAAACATGCAAAAGAATAAGAAATCAGGAAGGGGGCAAATAGTTTTTCACACCACTGTATATATATATATATATATATATATATATATATATATATATATATTACACATATATTACAACTTAAATATCCTAAAATTAGAACTTTCATATTAGCAGAACTTGCAGTGCTACATCTATTTCCACTTTTATTTAAATACAAATTATTTTGCTGCCTCAACGAATATAAGTACAAATACTGAACTTTCTGCACATGGCAGTTTAACAAAAAAATTAATTAAAGAGCAGTGTAGTTTACTCACCATGTTCAGCCGTGTGTACGGTGATAAAGAGCAGGAGAGCAGTTACAGTGAGAAGATGCATTGTATGCTGTCTTTGCCAGTCTGATCTAAAATGATTCGAGTTTGGGTTCAAAGTGGAAACTAATAAGAGGAAGAAAAGAATGCAGGATGACGTGCTGTGATGTGTCTGTTTATCATTGAATCACTGCTGTCTAAAATCTTACATCTTACATTACACTTTTATTCTACATTTATAAAGTCTTCTGGTTCAGACATCATGAAAAAACCTTTATCTTTTCATAACCCGAAATTACATCTTGTTTAGTCATTCTGATTTAGATATTTTTTTTTTAGATCTGTTCTTTAGAATTATGGATCTTCACAAAACTACATTGCGTATTAAACCAAAACTGTAAACTGTATTCACATAAAAAAATCTCACTTTTACACGTAAACCCTGAACACTAAAACTACACTTATTCGCTGTAAAAGGTTATTGTATTGACAGTAGCTCCATCTGGCAGTAAAAAGAGTTGCTCCTTGTAAAGTAAAGGCTCATACATGCGAAGTGCTCCTGCATCGCCAGCATCGGGGATTTACTGCGGTTGGCTCTCACGATCTAAAGACATGCAGAGTTGGCTTACCAGAGATTCCAAAATCACTAATAGTGTGTGAATGTGTGAGTGTGTGTGCATGTGTGTCCTGTAATAGATTGGCACCCTGTCCTGGGTGTACTGTCCAGGTTAATAATAATAATAATAATAATAATACATGCTAAATATTATATCAAAGTAAAATCTGGACATTGGGTAAAAACTTTATTGACAATAAAATGTGCTGTGTTAGAAACATCAAACAAAAATCATTCACAGTGTGTGTGTGTGTGTGTGTGTGTGTGTGTGTGTGTGGGCGGGGCATTGTGGGGGGGCAATGTTAGGTGGGTGGTCATGATGTTATGGCTGATCGGTGTAATTTTGACTATATAAAGTATAAAGAGCATAAAATACATTCAGTTAAAGACAGAGTCACTCTGACTAGATGTTTTTTGTATCTTTTTATTATCCTAATTAGGATATGAGCTCAGACATGGACAGAGATGTACATTTTGTCAGGATGCAGTAAAAAATAAAGTTTTGCGCAATATTTATATCAAAGTATTACACAAACACTGGCTGATGTTAAAGTTTCCAACTTATTTACCAAGAACAGGAAGTGAACAACATGTGGCATATGTTTATGATAAGTAAGCAATACAGTAAACACCAAAGTGTACATAAAAAAAAACTGAAAATAATTACTGACTATGTACATATTAATAATAATAATTTCATAAGGATAAATTTCCGGTGCTGTGTTCTGGCTCCTGGATCATTTTGTAAACAGGTTAATCCTGGTCCTGATCTAGAAATAAAGGCAAGAAATGATTGTTAAATGCTAACGTTCGCAAATATTCAGTATTTACAGTAACACTTCATAAATACGATGTTCTCATACGATATTCAGCATAATACTGTACAGTACTAAACAAATAACCTTTTTTAATACACATCCATTGTATCTATAAGATAATCCCCTCTTGTGACTGTTAGAGAGGATACTGTGTTTCCAACAGCAAGATTACATACAAGTATAAGGACTATTAGTCTCAATACAGAACAGTGATGTTATAATAAATATCAGTGCATCTGTGATTCAGCATCACATACAGTATATTTAGGTGCTCACAGGTAATTAGGGAAAATCACAGCTGTTAACAGAAGTTACACTGATTCACTTCAATTTAATTTTATTTGTATAGTGAAATGCTATACACCATGCTCTGGCTAATGAGCTCTGTTTATTTCATTTATAGATGAAAATAATAAGGTGATGATATTATTATATGAACACACTGAATATGTGTGTGTGTGTGTGTGTGTGTGTGTTCATACTTGTACCTTTGGATGTTGAATGTGCTGCTAGGTAATAAACACCCTCATTATCTTTCGGTGGTTCACCTGATCAAACAAAGCAGTTTTCATTTATCATTTATTTAATCATTTATTTTATTATTCTTAAAAGAATAGCTGTATAACTACTGCTTCTTAATTTTATAAATTTTTCTCAGCACACTGTACCATCACTCCTTCAAAGGGTTTTATTCGTTATTCGTGAATGGATACATCTGTAATTCTGATTAATTTATCAGTTAAATCAGAAGTTTACACACATTAAGGCTGAAGTCATTAAAACATAGTTTTTTTCCACTCCACTTCCATAGTGTATAGTGTTGGCGAGTTGTTAGGACAGTTAATTTACATGAGGCACAATTATTTTTTTTAAATACAGACAGACTATTTGATTTATAATTCATTATATCCAATTCCAGTCAGTCAGAAATTTTCATTAATTCAGTTAATTGTGGCTTAAACATTTAAAACTGTGCCATGAGATTAAAATCTTCTAATAGACAAAATTACATCATTTGAGTCAATTGGAGGTGTACCTATGGATGAACTTTAAGGTCTTTCCTAAAACTCAGTGCCTCATGTTTTCATCATGAGAAAATCAAAATAAATCAGCCAAGACGATTTTTAAATGCCTGAAGTTGCCATGTTTATCTGTACCAACAATATTACAGTAAGCATAAACACAATGGTATCACACAGAAATACTGCTCAGGAAAGAACCAAAAAAATACAAATCATCCCAGAACACCAGTAATCCTTGTGAAGACAGTGGAGGAATCAGGTACAAAAGTATTTATATTCACAGTAAAGCGAGACAGATATGAAGTAACCTGATAAAAACGAGCTCAAGGGCCCAACAGTGACAAACTACTTGTGGTGGGGTTTGACCTTGGGACCTTCTGGACCTTCTGGAATACTTTAACCACTGAGCTACCCCTGCCCCTGTGGTTTTTCCAAATGTTATTTTTCAGATGGACAATGCCGCAAGTGTACTTCCAAAGTTGTGGTAAAATGGCTTAAGGATAATAAAATCAATGTATTGGAGTGGCCCTGACCTCAATCCAGAGCAGAACTGAAAAAGTGTGTGTGAGCAAGGAGACCCACAAACCTGACCCAGTTACACCAGTTCTGTCAGGAGGAATGGGAAAATAAAGTCCAGCAACTTACTGTAATGTAAGAAGCAAAATTACCAAATACAAACTACAGTAAGTGTATGTAAACTTCTGATTCACTGTGAATGTAATAACAGGAATAAAAACTGAAATATGTCTTTTTCTCTGCTATTATTCTGACATGTTACAGTCATAACATAAACTAATGATCCTCACTAACCTAAGACAGCGAATGTTTATTTGGATTAAATGTCAGTTTCTGAGAACTTGAATTATGTTCCAGGTGTTGGGTTCATGTTTGTCTTGCAGGTTTAATTGCTTGTGTGTGTGATTAAAAAAAACAGTAAAATGTGATAAAGTGGTGATACTGTATGGTTAGAGAAACACTAAACTGTACCTGTGGCGTTGGATGACGGGACATTTGCTAGAAAATACACAGACTCTGTCACTCTCTGTTGATCACCTAATAAACATATTTTTATAAATCATTATTTCTAAATAGACAATTAGAAACTGTATAATGAAATAAAGTATTGTATTTATACAGTAATAAACTCACCAGACTGTGGGGATTCTGGAAGCTCCACATCAATGGAGTCATCTATATTTGTCTGATTTTGTGTATCATCGATTCCTGCAAGAATAATAGTATTTTCTTTTTTTCCCTTCCATTCCTGCACTTTTATTCTCCTATGTATCTAATACACTTTATGTTGTCAGGCGATGAGACAGCTGCCTCCGATTAGAACAGAAACATATCTTATATAGCACTAGCACTAGAATCCCATCTTTCAAATATTTGTTTCTTGTGTTCCACCTGAGAGAATGCTAATCTGAAAATCACCAGTTATTATGCAGGGTTTACAAGAACCTTTTTTCTTTATTCTTTTAAAACAAATGATTTTTTCTGATTAGCCAGGCTTTTTCAGGTTTAGGGTCAGTAGTGGGTTCGGGTAATGATCAGGAATATGTAGGTTTGGGGTTAGTGTGGGTTTGGTTAGGTTTGGATTTAGAGTGGGACTAGGTTAAGGCCCAGGGCTAAGGTTAGGTTTGGGGTTGGCTTGGATTAGGTTTGGTGCTAGAGTGGGACTAGGTTATGGTTCATGGCTAGTATTAGGTTAAGGGTTAGGATAAGACTAGGGTTAGGTTTAGCATTGGGTTGGGTTAGGTTTGGGGTTAGGTTGAGAATCAGGGCTAAAATAAGGTTTAGGGTTAAGTTAAGGCTATGGTTAGATTTACGTTTAGGGCTTGCTTAGGGTAAATCTGAAACTTATGGTAAGGGCAAGGATTAGGTTTAGGGTTACAGTCATGTCACATGACTAAACAGAATGTCACACCCTGTAGATTCAACTCTGCTTCGACTTACACCTACAGGCTAGTTTCTGTGACATTTCCACTGTAGCCTCTCTGTAAGCAGCGAAGGGACTCAGTGGCAGTTAATGAACATCAACATAGTTGACCATCCACTCTTTTTAGTCTTACTATTATTTTCACTCTAAACCAATCAAAGTATAAATTACACAAAAGGACATGGACGTTTTCTGTTTCATTTGCCTAGTGTACAGAGATTCTGGATGAAAGGTTGCATAAATGCTGCAGGATTATGAACTTAAAACAATAGAAACTGTATTCGTTACGTCTAATAGTTTAATTGTTGATGTACAGTATTTACAGGGGCAGCTACTGGTCATATCTCTAGTTGTACTTGTTCAGAATGAATGATCTATTTTCTTTGAATAAAGCCTTCGGATTCAGTGATAATCCTATTATTTATACTGATAACCTATAACTTACATAGTTACATAATAAAATTAATTATTGGTAAATAGTAAACTCACCAGGTTTTGGGGCTGCTGGCAGGTCAACATACTCATTGGCTTGTACCTGGTTTTGCTGAACTTCTGAGATATTGAGCATAAATCATACTACAGAATTCAATGTTAAGGCCACATCCTAAATTTTACAAATAGTGTCTAGTAAATTCAGCATTTCTTACCTTTCATTTTTTGGAAAAATTTCCACATAGGCAAAGCAAAAAGTAATACAACCATGCAGCTCACTAAGACTACAATAGTGACTGTAAGCACCTCTGAAAATGAGAACACATCATCATCTTGCACCATCACATAAAAGAAATTTACATTAAAAAGGTTATTAAAAGTATAAGCATTCTAGTGAGCTTCTAACCTTTTACTTTTTCTTTTTTATTAACATCATCATCATCATCATCATCACTCTTGTCTTTGCCACCCAAGCCTAGAGTACACAGTAAGTTGTGTCAGTTACGTACATGATTGAAGATTGGTTAAAAGTCAAGATAGTATTTAAGTCTACAAAAATGTTCAATGCCCCCATCAGGGGAAAAATAAGCCTAAATAAAAGTCACTACCATCATCAGGAAAGCATGCAACAAGTATTCATGTTCTCTTCTTTTACTGCCTGGCCACTTAATCTTTTTATAAAGGGTCATTACCTGTTGTCAGGTTGCGAGACTGGGAAATATTTACACTGACCACAAAGACAATGTGGATGAACAGTAAGTTCAAAGACTGATAAAAGCAAGGAACTGCCAAAAAGCACTACATACTACTAAATAAATCATTTTGGGATTAATAAAGTTCTAATTAAAATTAAAATTATGAATACATTGATTTATAAACAAACAACAAAACAAATTCACAGTTTTTTTACACTGTGATATTTTCTATAATATAATAATTTCTATTATAATTTCTAAAGTTATTTCTATAGAATATCATTTCTATAATATATTAATTTTATAAATGAAACTTTTTTTGTCTTGTTAACTACAAGAAAGTAAAAATAGCAGCCAACAAGGGTGTTCCTAGCTGCCTACAGAGTGAGCCAAAAAATGCACACATACTTCAGGAAATGAAAAAAATATATATGATAGAGATTACATTAAAATCATATTAATAATATTATGACATAATTATTATAATATTATCATATTTATAACATGAAACAAGTTGTTGTTTTCTCCTTGGAGTGTGTATACATTTTGGGCTGATTCTATTTTTACATCTCTATTCCTGATTTTTTTAATTAATTGTCATACTTAAATTATTCAAATAATCGAACACATTTTCATAGTACACAAAGATAACATTATAAGATAAAGTTATTTATAAAGTGTTTGAAAAAGTGAAGTATGCTAAAAAAGCAACACCGTTGTAATTGACATGTATCAGTCTGACATAGATCATTTAAAAAGTGCATTTCGAATTTACTCTGCTTATCTTTGTGTAATATTTATTTGCTGATGTCAATTATTTAAGTGTGACAAATATGCAAAAAAAAGGGGGGCACGTAAGGGGCAAATACTTTACAGGCTTTATTACTTGCACAAGATTAATTATACTGACATTTAAAACAGAAATGTTAAAAATATAACTTCAAACCTTTTCTGTCTGTATCTTCTGTCATGGGGTTTGTTGTCATTATACCTGTGGGAAGATGATTAGGTGTTTTATTATGATTTAACATTTTAATATGAAACATATTATTATTTTCAGTATATAAATTAATGCACAACTTGTAATTTGTGGAAAATCAGCATGCATAGATATTTCTTTTTTTGAAACATAAACAGAAGTGTTTGTACAGTAGATCTGCAAACAAAATTTTTAGCGATGAGAGGTGGGTACTCCATTACATTTACTTAGGTAAATTTTTGAAAAAAATAAAAACTTCTATGAGTAGTTTTACTGCACCATACTTTTTACTTTTACTTGTTTATATTTGTAAAGAAGAAACGCTACTCTGCTACATTCGGCTATACTCGACTTGTTACTTTTCTAACCATTTCCACATGACTGTTTCACCAATCAGATGCAGCAACAATAATCACATGACTCCGTTTGACCAATCAGCAGAATACACACACACACACACACACACATATACACACACTAATGTATAATTATTATAATTTATATTAAAAAAAAAATGTATCGGACATTACGATTGAACTAGTTACTCAGTACTTGTTGTATTTTTAATGAATGTTTTTTATTTTTTTACTTTTACTTGAGTAATCTTTCGGATGACTACTTTTAACTTCTACTTGAGTAATATTATTTTAAAGTACAGCTACTCTTACTCTACCCACCTCTGGTAGCGATTCATCACTACGAGTCTGAGAGTAAACGGCAGAGTGTGGAACGAAAACATCCTCAATCACCGATTGAAAAAATCGGTGTAATCAACGCTTACAGTTTTCTGGGATTCTCAAGGGCCAGAAGTATTGAAACATTATCAACATTATTATGTTGATTGTTGAAAAAGGTTCAACAATCAACAGTGCTCGTTACAGTGCGACGCTTATTGAAAAGCTGGAGACTAAAAGCTAAACTTTGCATTAAACACAGAAGATCAATATACAAAGTTATATTTCTATTTTTCTTTTCTTTTCTATATTTCTATATTTGTTATATTAATATTTGTTCTTATATTGATATTCCGTTCTTATTTGTAAAGTATATTTTACTTTGTACAGTACATTTCACTAGTTAATCTTATTTTCTAAAGTATTTCTTTTATTACAGTATATTTTACTTTGTACAGCATATTTTACCAGTAAAATTTATTTTTAACGTATTTCTTTTATTCATATTTATTTTCTTATGTATAAGCTTTTATTATTTTATTTTTTTTAGGTCACTGGCAGTCATGTAAGCATTTCACTGCATATCGTACTGTGTATGACTGTGTATGTGACAAATAATATTTTAATTTGATTTAAATTTGATATAGAAATAAGAAAGAAATCAGGCTTCCCCTGTTTTTAGACTGTATTTGTCATTTTATTAAAAATAAACAAAAACCCTTATTTAACAGATTTGCTTTGGAAATAAACTCATATGTGCTGTTGCTGACTCTCATCTCTTCTCAGTTTTTCACTGTGTATTTTAAAGTGCAGGAATGTGTGTTGAAACCTTTACACTTTTACTGTCAAATCACGCTACCATCATAAAATTGTCAAAATGGGATTTGTCAGAAACATCTCAAGGGAAGACAGGGTGAAGTTGGCTTAAAAAAAAAAAGAAGGATTAGGTTAGACTACTGTCATATAACTGAACAGACTGTAAAACCAGATGCCCTTCTATTGTACATCACTATTATTAAACACTTAAATCTGCAGTGAAAAATACAACCGTACAGACAGATAAAAGTAGGGATCAGTGAGGAACATACTGACCAGTGGCGAGCAATTTCAGCTATTGTTTTGGCTGTGAAAGGAATTATTTGTCAATTTTTACTGGGTTTATAAGTTGTGTGTTTATTTTTACTTTTGAAAATACTAAAAAGAAGAAAATTCTTTGATGAATTAAATGTCTTTATTTCTTTCTTTCTTTTTTCTTTCTTTTTCTTTTTCTTTTTATCTGCCAATTCTCACCCACTACTGACACCCACTGACATCTACTGTACCAATCAGGTAAGGTGAAGCCCAACACATGCTTCTGCTAAGTCATATGAAGCCCGGCAATCATGTCACTTTATATTGTTGCACACACAGTAACACACTTGGACAAAAAAGCCAATTATACTCACAATTAATGAACTATTATAAAGTTTATTTTCATATTTTTATAATTTAATTTTAATGACCTTTTCTAGCTGAATCTTGATTAGTCTTGAAAGTGCTACCTGAATGTAGAGATATACTGTAATATGGATTGTGGTTTTAATGCAGCTACACAACATCGTACATATAATGCTTAATTATAATGCTTACTTAATTATAATAATAATAATAATAATAATTATTATTATTATTATTATTATTATTATCTGGGGCATTTATAAACTATGAAGTATTTTAGCAAATAGCAAAAAGAAAGAATGAAAGTAATTGGTGATATAAATTTAATTTAATAATGTGCAAATAAGTCTGACTTACTTTCAAATTAATAATAGTAATGTTCAGGAATTACTGTACACTCACCTTGTAATGGAGTGACAGTCAGACTGACCACAGAAACAGTAGTGACAGTCAGGTTGTACACAGTATCAATGTTACAGTCGTAAATCCCCGAGTCTGAGAGAGACAGATCCCTTATATAGAGTGATAAATCATCTAACACACTGTATCTGTGATCTTGTTCAGGGTTGTGTTTAATGGTGTCTCCTCCAGGTTTAACAGTGAGGATGTCCTGTCTCCCTTTTCCTTTACTCCAAATCACACTACCATCATTTCTACAGTAAAGATGAACACCTCTCCCCTCTGTTCCAGTTATATAGTACAGGACTGTAAAGACAAATACAACAAGCACTGAATTATAGACCGCTGTTGATCATATCTGCATGTTAGTTTTTATTTCTGAGAGATCTGATGACTATTTAACACATCATGCCAACTGTGCAGTAAATCAGCAGTTAAAATGCAGGTGAAGCTGCCTTTATTTAGTGTATAATAGTTTACTCACCACCGTGAGCTGTGTGTACAGAGCCATAAACCAGCAGAGAAGTTAAAGTAAGAAGCCACATCGCTGCCTCGTGTCCCTGTGAAAGTCACATGAAATGCTTTAGTCTCTGAGTGTGGCTTTAAAATGGAAAGAGAATAGAGGAACTGTGTCATGTGTGGACTGAGAAATTTGTTAAAAAGAAAGTTGTGCAATGTTTTTTTTTTTTTTTTTTTTTTCTTACCAGCCTTTTACGAACGATAAAAAAAAGTAAAAAAAAAAAACATATTATGGTTTCTTTAAATTTTTTATGTATTTTATGTAGAAAATGTGGAAGATCCAAGAGTGTGAATATTTACACCAGGTGCTGTTATAGATTGTTACAACATCCTGCTGCATGAGGTTCATCACAGACATGTTGACTCTTTTTATTCAGAAAAACTTGTCTTGTTTTTTTGGACGATCATGACATGTGTGTCACTACATTTCTTATACTTTTTTAAAAACATTTAAATATGTTCCTATTTCAGCCCTAAACTCTGTAAACTATTTTTTTATACCTGCATGTCAGTGGCGGCTGCTCTAAGACTACAAGGGGAGCTCCGCTTCCTCTACTATGTCAGAAATAAATGCTCATATATGCACTGTCGTATTTATATTGGTTTTAATAAAAGTGCGCTAGAATGTGTTCAACTTCATGACTAGCTCGTTCAGAATCAGATATTTATTGTAGATTGATTGACGCGATTTTCTTGTCATACATTTCCAGCACCACAGCGCGTTAAACCCTCCTGAAGCCCAGCTTCACTGGATCTCTATGGGCAGCACAGAGGAGCTTCTGCACTGCAGAAAAAAAAAGCTGGACGGTAATTGGATAAATACACCAGAAGATGAAGCTCAGCTTCTCTGGGAGTGAATGGAGCAGTGGGTGGGCCAGGACGCTGGGCTGCTGCATGATGATTGGAGGTGCTGTTTAAAGGGAGGAACCCCTTTTTTGATTGACAGCATGTCTTAAGTATACATCAGCGCTACAGAGATTCGAGTTCAGTCCCATGCGGATTTGCAGGTGAAGTGGAACGACAAACTGCTGCACTCTGTATTGTTTGCTGGTGATATAAACCATTTTTGTTTGTACAAATCATTCTTTAAATAATAAAAAAAATTATTATAGCGTATTTCTCCTTGTTTCAGCATTGTAAAGTTCATATAATTAAAGTAGCTCGTGGAAGGAAAAACAAGCCAGCTAGCAAGCTGTGCATTATGGCAGACGCGGACGGGGCTAATATTGTTGACCTGCTTTTGGCAAAACCATTTAGTAGTCTTTTACGAGGAGAGACTCAGATTTAAACGGCACGGCAGGGCAGGCCAATGCTCAAGATTGATTTGGTGCAAAAAACAGGAAAATATAACAGGTCTTTTCAGCTCTCCTGGTACAGTATAACAAGGTGAACTGGCTGACTGGAAGTGCTGTGACAGAAAATGTACTGTTGGCCATGCCTTTTGACAAAACCTCCTCAGGGAATGGGATGTGTTTGGTCAAACGTGGGTTTTGAGGATCTGGGTTACTTTGACAGGGCATACAAAAGGCATAAAAAGTGCAAAGAACATAATGAATTTTATAATGAAGGCCTAATATGAGCCTCCCCTGTTTCAAAAGCTAGCAGCCGCCACTGCTGCATGTATAAAGTATATAGTCCAGTATACGTGTACTGTGTACAATCCCATGAAAAAGATTTGTCCCTGATTTTTGCATCATTGCATATTTGTCAGGCCGTGTTATTAATCTTAACTTATATCCTTACTGTTTCTGTCTGTTGAAATTGTGCACAGAATTTGAAACAATGAACCCTTTTTACTCTTGTAAGTTCCTGCTGCTGAATGTGACCTTCATAAGAAAAACTTCTGCTACAACAACAATGGATACATAGAACTATTACAGTATGAACGATGAAATGCACAATGAAGGAACAGTGCAACGGGGATGCAAATGAATAGCAGCTACAGTAAAGAAAATTATCTCACAGATTTGTTTTAAATCTTGTTTGTTCAGATCTTTGTTCCTCTGATCAGCTGCTAGCATCTCACTCTGACTCTCACTGCTCATGCTAGAGATAACATTAAGCAAAAGGATGGTAGAGTACTGAGAGAGTAGGTCCTACATGGCCCTCTGTGAAAAAGTAATTGCCCCTCACCTAAGTCATTCACATCAAGACCTGAGGTGGGATTCGAACCTACAAAGGTGAGGTGCTCCCATCCATCATGGTTTGTTTTTTTTATTGTTTTCTGTATTTATTTATTGTTTTATTTATCTTTCACTCTCTCTTTGCTTTGTTTGGTTCTCAACACTATGGATACTGTGTTTCCTAAATATTTTTTCTTAGTTCTTCTGGTTCTTCAAAGGCTTTCTCTGTGCTAGGAAGGTGCACCATTGACAGTGGAGGTGGTCACGCTTCTATCATTTACCAACATGATCAACTGATTGTGCTGTTTAGACTCACACTAGACTCACCTGGAGCATAGCCGAGGGGACCATCATGGAGAGCACTTCACATCATTACCTCACCCCTCTTCTGTACATGAACACGCTGAACTTAGCGTCTCTTAACATCCCCACACCACCACATATAACAAGCATCAGTCTGGGTTTTATTCCAAAAGAGGAAACGAAGAGGAAAAGGAGAAGAAATGCTGACGTGTCACTGCAAAACCTAAAAATAACATTTCTGTACAATTTGTACATTTCTGGATGTTTTTTCAGAAAAAAAAAATTATAGTCTTTTTATTTCAGATGTGCTCTCTGTATATAAGAGATACATATATGTAATGTGCATATTAACACACAGGAAAAATTATCAAATTATTATTTGGTATATATTTGATATCAAAGATAATATACTGTATATGGAACTTAAATGAAACTAACCCTTTAACAGCTTTGAGAGCACTAATATATAATTATTTATATATTAATTTTGAGTCACTATATCCTGTAGAACATGTGTTGAAGGTAACCTGATTGAGCCATCTCAACCACCTGGTTGATGTCCGTCATGCTAAACAATATCCACTAGGTGATGCTGCGTCTTTAAATAGTGTTCTTGTCATTTGTTTTTATAATATGAGAAATAAAGTAAATCTAAAGTTTGTAAACATTTGTTTTGTTACATCACCAACAGCAACTGATTATTTGATGTAGCTTTTTTAAATTCTTTTTCTCTTTTTTTATTTGTAAATGTATTGATTCAACAATAAATGCTTGACGTAACGACATAAATAATCACAGTGCAGACAAATCTTAGTTACATTCTATTATAACAGGAGATATAACCATCCAAATAAAAAAGGAATAAAATATTTTAAAAAACAAATATAAATGTAAAGATCATGTTTTGTTCATGTGGATCTGTTTATTCTGTTATGCCAATAGTGTTGATTCTGTAGGTTTACATCAAACTACACACACACACACACACACACAGAGAGAGTGTTTATTATCATTGTAGCTTTAGTCATGCCAGCCTTAAAAAGTCAAAATAGAAGAGTTAACATTTAAATGAACTTTCTGCCTTGTTTGTTTTATGGTCCAGATATCTGTATTCAAGTCTTAAGTGTTTACTTTATTAGCGGATCCGTCCCCTGTGTCGGCTGTGCTACCTGGATGTAGAGGTAATGTTACGAGGTTATACGTGGATTCCGCCAGGCAGGTGAATACTAAATGAAAACTACACGTGTGACTATTCCGCCACAAATGAAAACTAAACGTGTGATGCTTTATATTATGATTGCCTTAACAAACATTGTTTACTGCATGAACAAATATGTCCCAAAGTCGTTTTATTGGATTGGGGTCGGGTGACTGTGGAGGCAGTGTGAGTACAGTGACCACATGTCATGTTTCAGAAACCAGTGTGAGATGATTTTAGATTTTCTGACATGGAACGAAAAAGGGATGGACACGGTCAGCAACAATACTCTGGAGTTTAAACCATGCTCAGTTGGTACTAAGGGGCCAAGAAACAGTATACCCCTCACACCATTACACCACCACCAGCCTGAACCACTGATGCACGGCTGGATGGATCCATGCTTTCATGTTGTTTAGACCAAATTCTGACCATCTGAATGTCAAAGAAGAAATCGAGAATCATCCAACCAGATGTGGTTTTTCCAATCTCCTGGTGCATAGGAACCAGGTTAGTGAGGATGTTCACTCTCTGTCCATCAACACCTTTACCCCAAATCATGACACCATCATGTTTACAGACAAAAGCTGTCTCACTCCCCTCTGTATGTTTCTGATCGACTATGGCTCTAAAAACAAAACCAACAATCACTGACTGAAAATGTTCATGGCTTCTGTTCTTCTGTTTTTATTTATTATTTATGCCCTATTTAAACGACCATGCAAAATGTACAATAAATCAGCAGTTAACATACAGGTAAAGTTGCCCTGCTTTAGTGTATAATAGTTCACTCACCACTCTGAGCTAAAGCTTAAAAAGTTAAAGCGCGAACCCACATTGCTGTCCTACAAGGCTCATACAAAATGCTTTGGTCTGTGTTCGCGATTTCAAATGGAAGAAAATAGAGAACTGTATCACGTGTGGCCTGATGTGTTAACTGTTAAAAGGGGGTTGTTGCTCTCTGCTTACTTATGCTTGTGCAACCTTATCTTTCATCACTTATGGAAATGATCTGTAAAGATATTAGATTTTACAAATGTATCGAAAAGTGAGTGTAACGGTACAAATGTAAAAAAAAAATTATATCGGTTTCATCATAGTTGTTAACTCTTCATGTCCATCCATCCAGGAACCTGTGCAGTACAACTATGGACTGTGTAGTACAATGGTGACTATTGTATTTACCTCCATTTGGACCTCCGATCAACATTCACATGCACATCCACACACTATGGCTAATTTGGAAACAGCAGTTAACGTAATCTGCATTTCCTTGGACTGTGGGAGGAAATTGGAGAACCTGGAAGAAACCCACTAAGCATGGTGGGTTCCTGTTACTGGAAGTCATTTTCACAAAGCAAATGCCATTACAATTAAAAAGGACAGATAGGCATTCTAAAAAAAAAAATCTTTAAAAAATATATATTTTATTTCTCTTACAGCACAGCAATTTGCCAGTACCTGTTAACTAAATGATTACAAATTATACTAAAAAACATTTAAAACCATTTAAGTGTGGTCTTCAATTCAGACCTTGCTGAGAAAAATGTAGGCTACTGTAGTTCTAACAAATGTAAAATGTAGGCTAGTTTTAGGCTTGTAAAAGAATTTAAAACCTCAGATGATGCTTATTATCTACTTCAGTCTCTGCTATCACCCTTAGCTCCACCGTGTTCTCATTGCAGTAATATTGTGAATGTGAGAATCTAAATATACACAGAATCAGACTTGGTCCTGAGCTGTAACGTCTGTCTGCGATGTGTTTGGTAACCATGTCCCTGTAGACGGTAAAAATCTTCTTCCTTTTTCCATCTACATCTCTGCACCAGGTCACACTGTCCTCAGTCTCATCGCCAAATTTAAGGAGACAGATGTTGTCCTCTCTACAAGATTGTTTTTACTGTCGGTCATAATGCAGGAGGAAATTAGAATAGATTTGATTCAATAACTTTGTCATTGTGCAAAGTACATGTACAAAGTCAATACTGATACCTCTTGCATGCTAAGCAAGCTCACTACCATTTGAGATAATTCCCCATTAGAAACATTTACTAAAATGCACCTCTCTTTGAGAATTAGGTCTTGTTGTTTTATATTGCACACTGGTCTAAACTCCCCAAAATGAGCACTTTTTAGTTTCAGGTCAAACTTTTAAAATGTATTGTTTTTAGTATTCCTTATGAATTATATCAATGGGTTTCTGGTCCCTCATGGTGACAGTGGGGAGGGACAGTGGGGAGAGGAGTCCTTGAGTGTGTCCTAACGACTGACGCATGAGGGATAAGAAACCCATTGATCCAAGCCATCAGTCCAGTGGCCCTCCAAGATCCCATGATCCAGGGGTTTTCTGAACACTCATGGGTGTAATACAGCAGGGAACACATTAAAATGTGCAGGGCATGGGGTCCTTCAGGTCTAGGGTTGGGAACCTCTGCCCTATGTCTGTGTCACTGCTCTTCTAGCTATGGGTATTATGGTTTCTTTGGTCCCATGGCCCTGTCTCTCATTCCCAAGTCAGTGGGGACTTTATTGTTTGTATGTGTTCATGAGAACATCCAAGAGGTCCCTATCACAGAGGTCTGAGTTATAAAGCAGAATGAGAAATGGTCCATGTGTGAAGGTGTTGTAATTGACCTCTCTGTTCCTCTGCTTAATTCCTCTTTTTCCCGGATTGAGCAAATTTAATATTAGAGCATTTATTTTTTGCCTCATTATATTATCTCTGTGTGTCTTTGGTATATTCCACTGCTGCATGATTGGCACAGTTGCTAATATATACAATACATGTACAACTCATATGCACATGTGGAAGCCACCTGCCCCAGCTGTCCCTGTGCACCAGCCCAGGTCTAAGGAATTTGTTTTAAAAGGGGACTCTGGATCACAACCCTAAATATACAGTCAGCTCAATTAACTTTGGAACAAAGGCACCATTTTGGCACTCAGCATCCGTACACCACCACACTGAATTTAAAACAGGTTCAACCCATAAACAGACACTGGACGGATACATTCGGTTCCATGTTTGCCATCATTCTGGGTTTTGATCCCACTGGGTTTTTATCATTGCATTTTTTTTTCTGCCTACGATATTATGTTTGTTAATGATGTGAGCTTCTGACAGCTTTTGACTTTATTTTTCCTAATTTGTTTCTAATAGAGGTATCACATCTCAGCCACCTGGGACAAAATTTTATCAAGTAAGTTTGTATCTCGTCACTACAACCGAGAAATAAAAAACTACAGTCTGAAATCTTTTTAAAGGTATGAAATAAACAAGTAAACAAACAAACAAGCAATTAAAGTTTTAATAAACAAAAACTTGTTTAATCACATCCCATTAAAAATATCTAGAATATCTTTTTTTGTCCATACAACTCTGCATATACAGTATAACTGTATTATTTATATTTAAATTAAAATCCATATCCAGCATTAATACAGTGTACTGAAATAACGCTGCTCTTTATTCACCACCGTGGGTTGTGTGTACATTTACACACAGCAGGAGACAGATAAACCTAAAATATTTCATCCTGACCAAATGAAAATGTTTATAATAAGCAACAACATTAATATTATAAATGACACTCTGACGTGTAATGTGTGTTTTATAGAAAGTGATGTGATTGTGTGCGCTTTCGCAATGTTCTTAGAGGAACTGCTTCTTGGTAGTGGGTGGCATTCAGTATATACTAGAGTTTGACACGTCATTGACAGGAAGAGGGTTTTGTAGAAATAGTTAAAAGCTAATTATAATCTGCTGATTTTTAATGTAATCAGTGATATTATTATTATTATTATTATTATTATTATTATTATTATTTGAGGTTGAAGCCCACATCCATGTCTGTGTGTCTCTCTGTACAGCAGAACTCTCTGTCTAACTTTTTAATACAAAGAAATCCCATTCTGTAAGGTTGAGTATCTTCTGTCCAGCAGTCCATTTAAGTCTATATTAAGTTCACAGTTTGACACATGTGCAGTCAAAATATGCTGTTTATAAGCATTTGGATTTTATCTATGGAGCATGCTTAGCTTTATACAAATCCTGAAAGACTGGTAAAGTCTCATTAAACTCTGTCTAGCCCTTTTTGTGCAACGCTGTGACAATATCTGGCTGGACAGAAAGACAGACAAGCAGACAGAAAGACAGACTTTTTTTTTCTGGGACTAGTTTCTGGTCCTCTAATGTATGAAAAGTAAAGATAGAATTGATAGAGCAAGATATACAGACAAAACCTTTTATAGTTTCAATTCTCAATTTTCTTTGCATGGGATGGGAATCGGTCTACCATAACTGTAACTGCCAAATATGTCTCAGACGTACACACTTCCAGGCTCAAACCCCCATGTATTACATGTTAACATCAGTAGCCCAATCAAATACAGACACAAACCGTACAATGAGGTAGCAAGATTAAACTTTTAATTTTAACCTTTAAATTAAAGTCGTCCACACCTTTATATTTCTCTTCAATTAAAATTTAACCTGGTTTTGAACAAACCAAAAAATTTTAAAATCAAACAAATGAAGTTTAATACTGGGGATTTTTTCCCTAACCAGTCAGAGTCTCCACTCCTCCTCCTAACCCAGCTAAACTCTTTCTCTACTGTATATTACAGTACCTTCATTCCTTTTTATTCTGCCCCAAAACTCCAACTCTTTTCCCTCCAAATTTAGCCCCGCCCACTCTTAAACCTGATGATCTAGACCATTTCCAGTACAAAAAGAAACAACAACAACAACAACAAAAGAAACAGAAAAAGTATAAAGATGTATTCCACCAAGGTTTGAAACAGAATATTTCAGTTATTCTTTATCCTTTAACTAGGTTACATTGCTCTATATATTATCTATGTCTGTATACTGTATAGGGTTAGTTATACTGTAGGAGTTGGTAATGTGTTGAGTTAGTAATCAGAATGTTTCAGGTTTAATGTAAAAGGTTTCAAACATTTGCAAATATAGACATATTATACTAATTTTATAAATATTGTATCCTTATATCGATCTATTGATCTACAGTATCTCTCTCTCTCTCTCTCTCTCTCTCTCTATATATATATATATATATATATATATATATATATATATATATAAGATGAACCTGTTTAAAAAAGTGTGTGTGTGTGTGTGTGTGTGTGTGTGTGTGTGTGTGTGTGTGTGTGTGTGTGTGTGAATATAGCAGATAAGTTCTTCAGTGTGGCTTTTATTTCAAAACTGATAACACAAAGAGGAAATGCTGATGTGATTGTCATTACAGAACCTGAAGTACTGTTTTCTGCAGAAAGCCCATCATATTCTTCTTTACACACGGAGCAATAAGGTCTTATGTCACATGTGCTGTCTGTGTACAGTATACTCACATTAAACTAATAGTTCTTATTCCTTCTTTAAACACATATACAGTAAATGTAGGTGAGATAAAATTAATTCAGCATTAATGTAAATAAAACTAAAGCCAAAACACATTACTTTACATTACACCTTGTAATATTTTATGTGAAAACAAAGTAAAATAATCACATAGTGTGGTGAAAGACCTGATGTTATTGAGTTCAATTAAAAGAAAAGTAAATAAATATATAAAGGTAATAACAGTGCAACACAGCGCAGATCGTCCAAACGGCAGGTTAATAGATTCAGTAATAAATGTTTCACGTGATAACTATACCCATAATTAAAGTTTAAGTCACATTCTGTCATAAAAATAGGTACGTTTACTGTCAAAAGAAAAGAAAATATAGAACTTAGACCCATATGAATGTTGTGTGTTAGTGTGTGATCTGGAGTCATGGATGTGGAGCCAGGCAGTAAACATCTTCTTTTGGGATTGTCTTGTTATCTGCAGAGAAATACAGTCTGATTATCTGTAGAGCGCAGGGTCAGTCATGATACAGCGCCCCCTGGAGCAGATACAGTTAAGAGCAATGGGGTCCAACAATACAAAAGGGTCCAATAATGGTAACCTGGTGGAGCTCGGTCTTGAACCATCAACCCCCAGATCAGTAACTCAGTGCCTTAACACTCCGAGACAACACTGTCCAGCCTGTTAATCTGTTTGGCAATGACGATAAATACTAGTTATACCATTTATGATTTAAACTCTGGAGATGGCCATGCACACTGATTCCCCACAGCACACACCTACACTTCCACACTGCACTTTCCGTCATATACACTCACTTCCACATTCAAAGTCATTTTTATTTACATACATCTGGAGTTGATTACACATCTGTAAACTGAACTGTTTGTTGTTCAGTGTGAAGTTTCACTCTGAGTTTAGTGTAAGCTTTCTGATTATGTGTTCTCTCTTGCATGGTTCTTGATCGTGTTTTGATTACCAATTGTAGTGGTTCCCATTTTGGTCTCTGGAAATCTGCTTGCTGCATGCCTGACCGTGAACTTTTTATTTATTTTTTTTAATTGTTCAGCTGATTTTGTTTTTATTTTTCTTCAATAAAGTCAATAATTGCGATGTGAGCTATTTCTCCTGTCTTGCATATACTTGCATGTAATGTTGATGTTGAGTTCCTGACATCACTTGCATTATAGCACCTTAGAGCTCTAGACTTTTTATTATCTTATGTTAGTTAGTGAGGTGGGAATGGAACTCAAATACAAATTAGTTTTCAGAACAACTTTTTAGTTTTCAAAATATACAGTAGAAGCTTCTCTGTCCTAAAGATGTTAGAACACTTTAAAACCACAGCTTTACATCCACCTGTTACAAAGTGTGTTGACACTGGAGACTCCTTCCATACTGTAGATGTTACATACACATATCCTTACAAATACATCATTATTCTGGATGCTTTTAATCTGTTTGTGCCAGTGAAATTCTAAATGGACAAAGAGGACATATTTTAATACATAAAAATGAAATTGGTTAGGATACTTCGTTAACTACGCTTTCTTCATTGAGTATTATTATTAGAAGTAGTGGTGGTACTAGTAGTGCTCCGAATTTATTATTGTTGTTTTTATAATGCACCTGCGCGTATGTGCAAAAAGCCTAAAACAATTTTGTTTTATTGTGTTTATGTGCTTTAAATATACACTAAACAATAAACACTGCCTTTTGCAAAGTGAAAGTGAGTTGCGTGTGCTGCTTTTTGATCAAAAGGCTGATAAATACGTGCGCAGATATGAGCAGATTTATCAATAAAACTACAGACATTAAATGAAACAAACACAAAAACATGCGCTACTCGCTGAATACAATGCGCAGCACGCAGAATCCCCGGGCTTTGACTGTGCTTTGTCCATTCATTAGTCCTGTAGTAGTACATTAAAAATGCTGGGTTTCTATGGCGTTATATTCCTGCCACAATTCTGAGCGCGGGTTTGACATTTTGAGAGCAGACAAAGCAATCTATGCGCGTGCAGTGGACCCACTGCGTGCTCAACAGCTCGATTCTGCGCGTGCACGCGCACGCATGACTTTTCGATTCTGTGCGCGCTCGACTCTGCCTGCATGCGCGTGCAACATTTATTTTCTGTGCGCGCTCAACTTTGTCCAGTGTTACAAAAGTGACACAAAACCAGCCAATCACAGACATCCACACACTTCTTCTAATTGGCTGTTCCTTCTCCATCAGCTGGCAATATCGACCGCATAACGCATACTATAATTTGTATAGTGCTTTTAAAATGGTCATTGTCTTAAAGAAGCTTTGCAACAAAATAAAAATTTAAATATTATTATATATAATACGAATACAAATGAAAAGTAATTATATAAGGTAAGCATTTAAAAAGGTGTGTTTATTTATAAATATTATAAACAAATATTATAGTATTAATTTTTTTATTCAATGAGATATTAGTATATACCAGTTTCGTTTATCCATTGTGTGTTTTTATTTACTAATCTAATTTTTTATATAGGTCATTGTTAGATTACATCGACTAGTTGCATTGCTTTTGCTATAAATACTAAAAGTGCTTCTATACGCTGATCAACAGTCGACGCCCCGCCGTAACCAGCAGATCAAAAGAGCAGCTATCGGCTATGACATGTAGCTTCTAAATTTGGAGTCCAGGGTTGGTTGGTTGGAAGCATGTTTGAAGGAGAAGATAACGTCACAAACACACACACAAACGCTCTGTGCATACACACCCACATTACAGTATGAAACGCACGCGCGGACACACACAAACTCCCAGTGGACACACACACAATCTCAGCACACACAGTTTGATAAACTCACTCCTATCGTGAATGAAAGTTAAGAAGAGATTCCGCAGAATCTTCTGACACAATGCTTGCTCTAAAGGACTATACTCGATAAGAATATAGAAAATAAGAATCATGTTCATAAGATAATTAATTAAATAATAAAATTATATTAAATAAGAACTTTATCTAAAAGCCAGACCGACCAAATTTCTCATTCACTGCTGAAGTAGTTAAACATTCTTATAATATGCTTAAATATGTAGATACGTCGGTTACCTTTTAAAAGTCTAATCACAAGTAAATTACAAACTGAATGTAATGTAAAATATGGATAAAACAGTATTAGACACGAATATATGATATGGTAGTATATTAAATGAAAAAGCTCAATGAGTGCTCAAATGTAAAGGAAACGCAATTGTTAATGTATTGTGTATATTTAATTTCATTCAGCCGTTTAAGTTATATGAAAAATAACGTTCCTACCAGCCCACTATTATTTTCTGTTCAAATTTAAAGATGCCCGCGTGTATGTACAAAAAGACGAATACGAAGAATACAAAAGTGAATAATCTTTAATAATGTTAGCCTAATACAATATTGTTTTTGTTTAAAACATGATTTTGTTTAAATCTATTCTCTGAACACAACGCAACAGCGCTCTCCGAGGTGACACTCAGAACCCCCAGTTACTGTAATCCCTCTAATCGCCTTTTATTTATGACAGGCATGAAGTTATCAAACCGGTTTCGCTGATGAGGGAACTCGCAGAAATGGGGGTTTAAAACGATTTAACAAGACCGAGCCGACGTCTCTGCCTAAAACTGAACAGGTAAGCTGAAATAAAATCAGTAGCAGCATTAGCTCACTCTAGTAAACTAGTTACTTATTTTAATTATTACGGTAGTCAATATTAATTTGAAATAATGCTAAAAAAACATCATTTTAAATTAATATTAACTACTATAATAATTACTAGCACGAGTTAATGCTGCTACTGATTTTAATCCAGCTTACATGTTCAGTTTGATTGTGATTCTTTTCACTTGGCTCTGGTAGATCAGGGGAGACGTGTTGGTCATCATCAGCAGGCACTGGTTAATCCTCACTGACCTGCTGCACTTACAGCTCACACTGATGAGTGGTATATCTTACATGCATCATAATGATCCCCCCTGCGAAATGTTCATGATATCTCACTAACAAAAAGGCAAATTTTTTTTCCCTCATACTGTAAATTGTTTTGAAAACACTTATAAAGTGAAATTTCACTCATACAAGTGTGACAAATATGCAAAGAAAAAAATCAGAAGGGGCAAATACTTGGCACTGCACATATAATCAGATTGTGCCACTGGGATGAGACTGTGCCAGGTGGAGTTTTTCAAAATCATACTAACTTTGCACTGATTTGAATAACTTTGAATGATGAATAGCTTTTTACCACCCTTGTGACTCAATAAGAGACAATCCACAGAATATTTTCTAACAGCCTGTAAATGATACATTTTGGCAATATTGTCTTGTATCCTTTGAAATAAATAAATAAATAAATAAATAAATAAATAAATCACAATACTGCCAAAATGTCTTATTTTGCTGTCAAACTGTTTATAAGCCTCCTGGGTCTTTGTGAGACTGGTGCTACTGGACACTGAAAATATTGTCCTTAGGTAGTTTTATATGTTGTTTGTCTTATTGTCCTTTATTTCTTTGTTTTACAAATATGACCCATATTGGGGGGGGGGGGGGGGGGGTATAATGGAATGGAATAGACCAAACAAACTAATATTGAGCGAGGGCAATACATCCGCGGTAACATAAACACACGCTCGTTTTCAGCAGCGCCTTTGCGGTCGATGCAGTCATCCATATGCGTAGAAAAGAGATGCAATATATGGTTTCCGTCATTTTTTTATGTATTTGCGTACTGACTGGGCCGGCCCACATTGGCCAGCGGCCCACCGGGAAAACTCCCGGTGCTCCAGATGGCCAGTCCGCCTAAGCACAAACAGAAAGGACGAATAAAGGAATGTACGAAACATTAACACTTTTACCGTGTTCAAATGAATACTGCAGAGTTACTGCATTATGTTTCAAGACAACCTTAATTTACTTTATTTTTTACTAATTATATTGTTAGAGGGTGCGGTGGAGATCCGCACCACGAGATGTTTTACTGATTATAATAGCCCTGACGCAGGGCTTTAGAGGGGGTCAGTGAAATAGGAGTTGTTGTGAGAGCTTATGACAGACACGGGAAGACATTTCCGTTTGGAGATAGCGTGGGATTATTAATTAATGAACTTAAAAGAAAACCAAAAAAAAACTGAAAACACAAAATAAACAGAGCACCGCCGTCTAACCGAGAATGGGTGGGATTCTGGAAACTAAAACAAAAAACTAAAAAACTAAAGATGCTCTCGGGGCTTATGCTCTTACTGAGTATTTATCGTAGGAAGAGAGAAAGTAGAGTTTGTGCTTTGTGCATTTTAACCGGTCTCTTAGACAGACAGAGGCTTGGGCTTTGCCTGCGTCTTCTTCAGCGCACTTTGTCTTTGGCCCTGACACCTTTTACCGGTGCGACCGAATGATCACACGAAGTGTCGCGGTATCACGACCCGGCCCGTTCTGAACAGTTTATGCGCGACTCTGCCCCTCGCGCGAGCCGCATCGTTACTGTACATATCCACAAATACTTTAACAAAATACACTTATTACGAATTGCATTTTATATGAATGAGACGGGCGCACAAACACATACTTATATAATATATTCACATACAAACACAAACTGTAAAAAAAAACATTATATATTCAGTAAATTTGTGAATTACACTCAAAGTAATTATGAAGTCTGATTTAATTGGTACCATTTAACATTTTATTTCTATTTATTCTATGTTTTGCTGGCAAAATAAATTTTAGGCAGAGACATCTGCTCGGTCTTGTTAAATCGTTTTAAACGCCCCAATTCTGCCAATTCCCCCATCCGCGAAACCGGTTTGATAACTTCACACCTACATCAAAGGTGAGAAGAGGGATTAAAGTAACTGAGCGCGCTGTCGCGTTGTATATACTGTACAACACGCATTTATCAGCCTTTTGATAAAAACGCTGCCCTTTGTAAAGTGAAAGTACGAGCCACGTCAGTCATAAATTCCCATATGACTGAATAACGTGTACCAGTTCCCACTAATATCCAACAACTTCGCACAGCCATTGAAGAGAAGTGGACCAACATTCCACAGGCCACAATTGACAATCTGATAAACTCTATGCGAAGAAGATGTGTTGCACTGCATGAGGCAAATGGTGGTCACACCAGATACTGACCGGTTCTGAGTCCCCAGACCCCCAATAAAGCAAAAAACTGCACATTCCAGGGTGGCCTTTTATTGTGGGCAGTATAAGGTACACCTGTGCACTACTCATGATGTAAGATCAGCATCTTGATGTGGCACACCTGTGAGGTGGGATGGATTATCTCAGCAAAGCAGAAGTGCTCACTATCACACATTTAGACTGATTTGTGAACAATGTTTGAGAGAAATGGTAATATTGTGTATCTGGAATGAATTTTAGATCTTTAAGTCCATCTCATGAAAAATCGGAGCAGAAACAAAGGTGTTGCGTTTATAGTGTGGCGTGGGCGGGGCGGCGGCTGATGACCAGCATGCCTTGCGGGGATGTCGGTGTGTTCACCATGATGGGGAAAGGTGTTTGGGTTAGTGGCTTCGGCCACTGTTGTGTGTGTGTTGTGTGTGTGACGTGTGAAATGTGCTCTGGTTCAGGCTGAAGCTGAATTAGATGTAGGTTCCTGAGTGAAGGTGCTGCTCATGCCATACATGCTGTGTGCCTAATAAAGTACTCCCAGCCATTGCATTGGGCAGCAAATAAGCTCACTCGTCTCTCCACCATCCTTTCCGGCGATAAAAACGCTACAATATTTTTGTTGAGTTTATATATATAAATATATTAAATAAGACATGTTGGCATATTCACGAATCAGGACATTTGCATAGTTAACACTATCAGATATCCTACTATCAGGAAATGTAATTAATTTCAAGACCATTTAAACCGAGTCATTGCCATGTCTTTCATTGTTTTGTCCCTGTTAAGACATTACAAAAACTATATAAGGAACTTTAAAAGCATGAATTTGGGCATCTCATTTCATCATTGTGAAAATAATATGAAGCACATATACACACATTCATCATAAAAGATCTACAGAAAAACAAAAGTAAATTCATGTTTGCTTTAGCATTGGAAACAATATTGTTTTAGGCTAACTAATTATACACAATTATCCGTCGTACTTGGATTGGCTTTTAGATAAAGTCCTTCCATGGGCCATCTGGCGGATATTCAGTGAAGCACAACACATTTATATTAAATTCCCAAATGTTGCTTACGGCAAGTAGGGGCACGCCGCACGCCAAATTGCAACATCTCGCGGGAAAACACGCGCAGTCTTAATGGCCACATCTGTAACTGTGCTGGTTTGTTTTGTTATCATTCTTCTTGTACTATGTTTTTTTTTATATTCTGGATTTTATTCTTTAATTATTATTATTTTTATATTAACATTAAATTAAAATTTCACATCTATGAACATGCCATTTCAGCATCCATCTAATTTTAGCACAGTACAGAGGAGGTGTCTTACCTTTATTATTCTTTTTTTTCTTATCTTTATTTTTTCCATCTGTAATATAAAAGCATATAAATTAGACTGTCACCAGTGTGAATCAAAACATTAAATAAAAATAAATAAGACAAACATTTCACAACAAAAACAGCAATGCTATTACTACTGTATTATTATTATTATTAATATTATTATTATTATTATTATTATTATTATGCTGGGGTGATTCTAGGATCAGATTTTTATAGTCTTACTATTAATGCCTTATTGTTTATAATAATTATATTATAATTAATAATATTTAAAGGGGTCATACAGGCCTACATGCTGTTTGGACTGAAATGTGTGTTAGGAGAGTTGCGTACACAACCACTCTACGATGATAAAAAGCCGCCCAGTGGCTAATAAATTTTTTCATTTATTACAATAACATGCCCCTTCTAAAATCAGGCCAATCGCAAATGCCTGTCGATGTGACGCCACACCACAAGAGGACGCTCCTACACTAGTTGATTGACACTGGTGTTTTAGCAAAGACCCGCCCCGAGTGAGAAGAAGCTGTCGGCCATTGTTTTTCACCGCTGGAGCAAAATGTCGCCTAAGCGAGTGTGGTGTACAGTTGTTGGGTGTAATAGTGAACACAGCAGTCGTCATTCACTACCGACATCTGAGCCGCTGAGGACGCAGTGGCTGAATTTAGTTTTTAAAGCTCACGTCCCCGCCAATTTACCTAAATGCGTTCATGTTTGCGATAATCATTTTTTACGAGAATGCTTTATAAACGCCGTTCAATATAAAGCAAGTTTTACTGCGAAGCTGCTCCTAAAAAATGGATCTGTACTAACGCTTCATGTTCCTGCTTCATTTTCACCAGGCTCAGTGAGTAATTTCTTTTTTTATGACTCTTTGCAGATCGCCTTTTTTAATAATCACGATGAATGCGGAGTGTAAGTTAACTTACACTCTCATAGAACATGGTTATGTAGTCTTCCCTATGTACATCCGTCTCTATATAATCCCTAATCGCCCGTTTATAATAAACAATGCATTAAGGTGATTGTCTAGTTGCAAACGGTGTACGTAGTCGGAAAACTATATTATGCTTACCATCATTCATCCTTTGCAGCTGATCCAAAATGCAGCGGCAAGTTCTCGCACGCCGCCCCACTTCCTGCACTGGCTTTCTTTAGCTGCCTACATCAAATTCAAAACCCTGATGCATGCCTTCAAAGCTAAAATTGACCCAGCACCCAATTAGCTCTAAGCCCATATCACACAATGCACTGCACACTGTCCTCCCCCCTCGATCCTCCAGCAGTGCTCCCAACTGCACACCAACCCCCCCCACCCCACAACCACTTTCATCCCAACCCCCGCACCCCCCCACAAATTTTTGTTCGACTCTGATGGGCCTTAGTAACCTAGTAATGCTGTATACGTATCTATCCAGTGACAGAAACTTTAAAGCACTTTTTGCGAATTGCTCTGGATAAGAGCATCTGCCAAAAGCCTAAATGTAAATGCAAAACCCCTGGAGCACACGTTGTGCCCAGGGACTCTTAGTGTTTTGTGTATTTCAAGGACATTTGTTTTGACATAAATATCCATTGTTTCTGGGTTCATGGTTTTTCACAGCTGTTGGTAATCCAAGGTTAGTCAGCATCATTATTTATGATTTATGCATTGTCTAGTGTGGTGTCTCAAATCTAATCTGTTGTTATTGTTAATACTGTTTTTGTAATGCTGATGTGTTATCTGATCCGTCAAATGTATTCAGATGTGATCTGTTGTTATACCGATGTTTCCGGTCTGTAACTGTGACAGTTTGTTTTGTTATCATTCTTCTTGTACTATGTTATTTTAAATATTCTGGGTTTCATTCTTTCATTATTATTATTATTTAATTATTTATTTATTTTTTATTATAATAAAAATTCACATTTAAGAACATGCCATTCCATGCATCCATTTAATTGTAGCACAGTACAGAGGAGGTGTCTTACCTTTATTATTCTTAATTTTTTTGTCTTTATTATTTTTATCTGTAATAAAAAAAAACATATAAATGAGATTAATCATGTCACCAGTGTGAATCTCAAAACATTAAATAAAAATAAATTACACTTATAACACTAATAGGAGTAATGTTTCCTAGCAACGCATGTTGCCTCTAACACAACCACAACATCTTACTCTTTTTCTGCTCCATTGTCCTGTGTGGTTATGAATTGGTGGGAGATGCCTGATCCGTCACTGAAGTATCAGTTGTAAAAAAAATAAAACCAAACTTCAAGTTTTCTTATCTGCTTTAGAATAAACAAACCTTTCACAACAAAAACAGCAATGCTATTACTACTGTTTTATTATTATTATTATTATTATTATTATTATTATTATTATTATTATATGTAGTAGCAGGATATTGTAACAAGCCCACCAGTTCCGGGAACAAGCAGCAATGTTAAATGTTTGGCCTTCAAAAATTTATGTAACAATACTGGTTGTAGAAAACTGTGTCATTGATACATCAGCACATACAACAAATTTCAGAGAATTAACTTATAAGTTGGAACTACCCCACTGTCCCTCATTCCACATATCCCTTAAGTCTGCCAGATCTGGACCCTTGAATAAAGCCAGCTTAGCCAACACTTCCCCAGGAGCCCTTAAATACAAAGTTGACCATTTCACTTGTATGAAAACTAAAACATGAAATAAAACTGTAAAGAATTCTTCTTTATTACCACAATGATCAGAGCATTGTTTCCTATTACCACATGTTGCCACTATCACAATCGCAGCATCTTACCTTTCCTATGCTCTGTTGTTGTGTGTTGTGTAGTGGTGAAAGACATCTGATCCATTACTGAAAAGGCTGTAATACAAAACAATGAAACAGATTATTTTAAGTAATATGTGTTTCAAATTTGCATAACAATTCAATACAAATTACTTTTATTAGGAATATGTCAGGGGCGTGGTCCTTGTCGGTTTTTAAAGGCTTGTCCAGTTGCAGGTGTACAGGCAGGCTGAGAACTGTTCTTAGGTTGTATGACTGGGTGTGTGTGCACAGAGCCGGGAAATTCGCTGGTGCTGGAACTCCAAGAGCATGGAGGTGAATCGTAGTCGAGGAGGAGAAGCGCGGGTCGGTGTCGTTAAAAATCCGTTAGCGAAGCGCTGGTGCAGTAGCGTGAAGGTGGTCGAGAGAGGGCGCTTTGGATCGAGAGCCGTGAAATCCGTGAGCATGGTGTCTGTGCAGAGACGTGAAGACAAGCCGTAGTCGAGAGAGCGAGCGTTAGGTTAAAGCAGGAAAATCCGTCAGCGAGGCAAACAAATCAGAATCGTGAAGCAAAGAGCAAAAACGAGAAATGGGAAAACATGGCAACGTGAAGGCTATATAAACAAACGCGAGAGAATTGGTTAGGAGACTCAATAATTTGGCATGGCGTGCTGCGCTTCCTTATAAACTCAATGAAATCAGCGCAGGATGAGAAACCGTGTGCAGGCGGGGCGGTCCGGGGGGCATGGGAGGTGACATGACAGCGTGGGAACTTACTGTGGACAATTAGCGTGACTTAGCGGACAATTTATGATGCGTCGTAGCTTGGACAGTGGGGTGGATGCGTCGCATGGACGAGGGGAGTAGAAGTCGGACAGCGCACGAGTTGATTATCTTGGTTATTGTAAAGGGTCAAATGAAACGGGGAGAGAGCTTGCGTCAAAGTGTCTTCGAGGGGATATCCTTTGTGGTATCTGGGAGCTTTGGTGCGTTGACAGTCCGCCTGTTTCTTGTAGGAGGAAGCGGTTCGTAGTAGGGTTCGTGTTGCATGTAGCTATGTTTGTTTGCAGCGGCGGTCGAAGTGTTGGGCAGATGGAGCCTCTACCTTAAATTTTTGGACTAGGAAGAGTGGGGGTTGATGGCCTAAGCAGCACTGGAATGGGAACAAACCTGTCGAAGCGGAGGGCAGAGAGTTGTGTGCATATTCGACCCAAGGCAGAAACTTGCTCCAGGTGGTAGAGTCCTGAGTTATCATGCAACAGAGGGAAATTTCTAGCGCTTGGTTCATTTGCTCGGTCTTCCCATTGGACTGGGGGTGAAAACCTGATGATAGGCTAGTAGTGGGCCCGACGGGCCTGCAGAACGCGCCCCAAAACCAAGAGGTGAACTGTGGGCCTCGATTTGATTCTATGTCCGTGGGGAGGCCATGTTGACATCGGATGAGGGTAGGCCGGTGACGAAGTCTACCGCGATATGAGACCAGGGGTGTTGAGGAACAGATAGGGGTCTGAAAAGGCCAGCGGTCGGTCGGTTGTTGCTCTTGCAACGGGTGCAGATGTCGCAAGCCGCCACTAACCTGGACACGCCCCTCCCCAATGTGGACCACCAGAATCGTTGCTGGATGATGAAATGGGTTTGGGCGGCGCCTGGGTGGCAAGATAGTTGGGATCCAAGGACTTGTGAGCGTAGGCGAGCGGGGACAAAGAGGCGGTTAGGTGGGACATCACTTGGTCCGGACTCTTGGGACAGAGCCTGCCAAACCTTGGCTTCTATTTCCAACTCCAAGGATGCAACAAGTCAGTGGGATGGGAGGATGGTGTCGCATGTCGTAGGCTCCTGGGAGGGGGAAAACTGTTTCTTCAGCCCAGGTAACCAAGGTAAGATTGGGAATTTTGTCAAATGTCCAGGAGAGTTTGTCTGTCATAGGAGATGAGAGCGTTGCAGGTTACAAAAAAATAAAAAAATAACATGGCAAACATAAGAAAAACGCAAAGTTGAGGAGGACACTGAGCGACAGCAGCCATTCTCACCGGCGCCATCTTGTAGATGCAAGGGCCTCTGTAATGTATGTGTTCATGGACTCTCTCTCATGGCGAGACAATGAGTACAGTCGGCCCTTGGGCGGGGAGGTGCCTGGAAGGAGGTCGATGGGCGATGTGGTGGAAGCAACATGGTTCAGGTTTTACTGACAACCTGCTGAAGATTGTGATAGTGAGTGGGAGATATCCGGGGTGTACTCGGGTTTGGCTGTAGCTGGGAGTGTAGGGAGTGCAGAGTGAAGGCCTGATGTGGCACAAAAGGAACTCCAACCCGTGATCACGTGCTTGGTCCAGTCGATCTGGGGACCAAAAGAGCTAACCACGGGAGGCTGAGAACCAAGGCAGCATGAGACTTATTAAGCACAAAGAGGCAAATCTCCTCAGAGTGGTTCCCCGATGTTCTTAGTGTGAGTGGAAGGGTTCTGTGAGTGATGGCTGGAAGGGGGCTTCCATCTAAGGCTTGGATGAACAGTGGATGGTCCAGTGAAGTACAGGGGACCTGCAACGCCCTGACCTTAGCTGAGCTGATCAGATTCCGATCGGAGACAGAATCAACGAGTGCCTGGATGGATGAGGTCGGCGGCTGATAACTAGTGTTACAGAGAGCAGGGGATGGGGGTCTGAGAGTTTGCCGGGAGGAGTGCCCTCTAGGGCTCCCAGTCTGACTAGAGGGCACCTCCTTTTTACAGACAGTCTTTGAGCATGTGAACTGAGCCCCCGCAGTAAAAGCAAGCTCTTTCCAGGCGGCGGCATCTTTCCTCATCAGAGATGCAGGTTCTGCCCAGGTGCATGGGCTCCTCCTGATTATTTTGTGTGTGAGGTAAGGTGGGGCGAGATGACCTGGGGGGAGATGACCGGTATGCAGCCATGGCGGTCCAGGGGGCATGGGAAGAGACATGACAGCGTGGGAAAACAAGGGGGTGTGATGAAAAGCATGACAGCATGGTAAATGAAATGTCAAATGACAGACGCGGTCTTTAATCAGCATCAAATTTGGGAATGCAAAATAGCCCTTGTTACGACCCGCAACATGTTGGTCGCTGTTTGTGTGTTACTATATAACATCAGTCAAAGTAATCTTTCATAGCACAGCATGTGGTCTTTAACAAAACCGTCACATCTTACCCTCCACTTGCCCCGTTGTCCTGGGTGGTTGTGTAGAAGAGGAAGATGTCTGATCCATCACTGAAGACTCTTTGTTAGAAAAAAATAAAACATTAAGTCAAAGTATCCTTCACGTGCTTTGGAACAAACAAACCTTCCACAACAAAAACAGCAATATTACTTGTCTCTAAAACAAACACAGCATCTTACCCCGCTCATGCATTGTTGTCCTGGGTGCTTGGGTAGTATTGGTCTGATCCATTGCTGAGGAATCTTCAATAAAAAATAAATAAATAAAACATATACTCTGTTCCCTAATGTTTTATTATTTTTTATAATAATAATAATAATTATAATAATAATAATAATTATTATTATTATTATTATTAGTAGTAGTAGTAGTAGTAGTAGTATTATGCCAGGTGTGTTAATTATGACAACTAAATATGCAATTGATGTTGGGTTGCTGTGGGTAATGCAGGGCAATTACATTAGCTTTAAATCAAACACTATATTATGAACATTAATAATAAACTATAATAAAAAAATTACCGATAGACTTATAAACCTTACCCATTTCATCTAAACCTAATAATTAGTAATTCACTGTACATGGCTTTACATAGATTTAGTGAAAATATAGCATAAAGGCCGAATTCTGTCAGACTAATGAACTCACAGTTATGACATTAACTGTGCTAACTAATAGCCACTATATATGTTTTAGTGAGACCTAGCCTATAGATGAGGCATTCTTGTCTTAACAGAACCCAAACTTGATTGATTAGTCATTTGACCTTAAAAGCTAAATTTGCCCATAAGCCAGCTTTTCTTGTTATCTGGGTGTGTGTCTTCCAGCCCAGAATTCTAGTAAGTTAGGTTAAGCCTTTGTTTGTCACATATACTTTACAGCACGGTGAAATTTCTTCTTCGCATATCCCAGCGTAACTGAGGTCAGAGCGCAGGGTCATCCATGATACAGCGCCCCTGGAGCAAATAGGGTTAACACTAGGACTACCAGAGAGGGGTCATTTGGCCCTATCCCCCTAGCTCTACCAGAGAGGGGCCATTTGGCCCGGTTGTTTTTACCTAATATCCTTAATCACGTGTGAACAGTTGCCTTTGTTCTCTAAATGTGGCAATTACTTACTTAATTACTTACTTAAATGAATGGGAGTCAATTGTCGGTGATTAAGTTGTTAGTTTAAAACCAAGGGGCCATTTGGCCTACCTCTGGTAGGGCTGGAGGGGTCAGAAAAACCTGGTAGTTCTAGTGTCGCTTACAAACCTAGTGGAGGCAAACTACAACTACCAGTGTACACATTGGAACTGTTCCACCAATCTCGCATGCTCATTGCAGTGCTGGTCACATACAGTAGTATAAGATTGGTATAAACAGATATATTGCTTCTTGTGCTATAATGTATGTGCTTTGGCCATGGTGCCCCAATTATCTCCCTGCAGACAAACTAATGCAGCTGCCAATAGCTCAAAGGTCATAGTTATCTTCATCTGAATCTCCATCTAAATCTCCATCTGAATCTCCATCTGAATCTTCATTTGACTCAATTTCTAAAATTAAGCAGGACATTTCACATAACATTAATGACTCTTTTATGCACAGGCAAAAACAATTGCAGGATAAACTACATAAACCTAAAGAAATTGCAAGCAAAGTAATAATTAATTTAGTTTTTGACAATGGACATTTTCTCAAACCTAGCATCGGCAGCAGAATCAGCAAACATTCTGCTGCTTACAATTCTGGTGGAGGCAAACTACAACTCCCAGCATACACATTGGAGCTGTTTCACCTTAATCTCTGATTCTAATTGCAGTGCTAGTCATCTAGTATGAGGTTGGTATAAACAGATATACTGTATTGCTACTGTATTGTATGTGCTCAAGTGCCTTGATGGTGTTCTGGTTATCTTACTGCAGGCAAACTTATACATCTTCCAATAGCTCAAAGGTCGTGGTCACAGACTTTGTCATTGATCTACTTACCTTCCAAGAGAATGCTGTCATCATGGTTATATCTAATATTTTTTTCTAAATTCTAAATTGTATCTAATTCTTCTGCCCAATCTACAAACAGCCTTCTGGAAATTATTTTCCAGAACATTGGAAACAAAACTTTTTAATACCAGGGGACATTGCAAGTGACCATGGTACCCAGATGACATCCTGAGAGTCGAAGGTTTTGATGGAAAATATTGGTATCACAATAAGCCTAACAGATACCATCACCAACAAATGGCCAAGTGGAGCATGCGAACCAGCAATTAGGCTGATTTTTGACGACATACTGTGTCAGTAAAAAATATTGGTCACAGTTTCTGACATGAACGAGTGGTTTCGTAAAAGCAAGCATGTACGGAACAAATGTTTTGGATCAACAGCATGGTGGAAACAAACCAGGGAAATCAAATATGGCCCTCAACAAAGAACATTCACATAATGAAGGAAGAAGCTATATCAAAACATTTGACCGAATAGAACTCTTCGAAAAATAAACACTGAAGCAAATAAACAAGAACTAACTTGCTATGGTCACCTTGCACCCACATTCCACAAATCCTAAATTCAACCTGACAGATATGGTGCCTTGGATTAAACATCCCTCTACAATACCTCTTGAGTGCCACTTCAGATTAAATTTCAACCAGTTTATAAAGTAAAAGGCATAATAGACTAGAGAAACTTTAATATCTCATCGATTGGGAGGGATACAGACCTGAGGAACGATGCTGGGTTCCAGGACGAGATGTGCCAATTTTGTGCCGACCACCCTAACTGACTATGCCACATTCCATAGAAGCTCCTTAGGGGGCTTTGTCAGGGCAGTAGTGGTGGCAAAATCATCAAGGGTGTCACTGAATACAAACTTCCATGATACACATTCCAGATTTATGGAGTTCTAACTACACACACATCTACAGTTTACACATGTGCTTAAATAAAACTTAGTTAATGAAGTTAATTAACTCTTGAGTTAATCCAGACTAGTTTTAATCTGATATCTGCCTAGCCTTTAATACATGGTTGGCTTGTCAACTGACCCTTGACTGTTTCTAGTTTCTGAGTCTGATATACATGTGATTGATTTTTTCTGCCTGATTACAGTTTAATAAATAAATAAATAGATTTTTACAGGCAATAGTTTGGATTAGAAATCTATTTTATAAACTATTTTATATTTTAGATCAGAACTAATTAAAGATTTAACAGTTTGTTATTATTGAGGAAGCTGGAGGTGATGGAAAAAATGGTATGATGATAAAAAGGGAACACATCCTCATTTTAGGTGATACTGGATGGAGTAATCATAAATAGATGCCCTCTGTAACTGTGTGCTCTGAGGCTTAAAGTTTAATTGTATACCAGGAAATATGTTTTAGGTAACAGGAAGTCCAATGTCCAAGTTTGCAAGCCTGTGTGGATGGAGTGATTCTGCGCTCTGTGACATACACACATGTTAGGTTTACTTTCTCAAGCACTTATCCAATGGTTACATTACGGATGAGCCAAGCTAATTAAGAGAGCAGAGTCAGGGATGTACGCTTTATTTTTCCTGATGCCACAGGAATATTCTAAGGTGACAATGCCAGGATTCATTGAGATTAAATTGAGAAAGAGTGGTTCAGGGAGCATGAGACATCATTTCCACACACGCACTGGCCACCACAGTGTCCAGAACTTAATAAAGAATCATCGGGACGTGATATAAATGACTACGCAGTGTCTGACTATTCCCTCATTAATACATGATCTTAGAGACAAATTTATGCAACTCTGTCTGAAATAAATATTGTCACATTGCTTAAGCTTATCATGAATTCCCATGAAATAGCAATCAGAGTAATGTTTCCTCATCTCATCTCTAACACCACCACAGCATCTTACCCCTTTCCTGCCTTGGTTTGCTTTGTGATTGTGCAATGATGGGAGATTTCTGCTCCACCACCGAAGAAACTGTAATAAAAATAAAAAAAAATTAAAATTAAAGGACTGATTATCCTTTGTTTGCTTTAGGATAAACGGACCTTTTAGTTTTCACATTTTTACCACTACTACTATTATTATTATTATTAGTAGTAGTAGTACTTGTAGTAGTCAAAGTAATTGTTGTATTAGTAGTAGTAATGTGCACATATATGTGCTATTTGCATTAAAGTCCTAAAAATTTTAGTTTCATTGCATTTGTACTACCTATTTAGTCTTTTCACACATTTTCAAAAATTCTACTAGAGCACGCCAAATTGTCCCAATTTTAAACTCCCCAAATCTTTTTTTTATCTACGATACTACGATAATATTTATTTCACATTAAATAAAAATTATACAATGTAATTATGATTACAAATTCATTAAACATGATTCCACTACAATCCGAGCCAAACTCACTTTAAAGTGTTACAAACTATCTTAAAATTTGCACTGTTTACTGTTTACCTGTTACTGTGACATTATTAAATAATGTAATTTTTTTTGTTAAATAATAATTTGGTTTAACCAATTTATATTACATGGCGAATCCCTGCAAAATAAATGTGAGGAAATGTAATAAACTAATATTGTGTGTGTGTGGGGGGGGCATTTTATTCCATAACACCTGGATATGGGAATGATGTCACAAAGTTATTATTATAATTATTATTATTATTATTATTATTATTATTATTAATCGTTATATAAACAACCAAAAAAAATAAATACATAAAAGCATGTGATCATAGGTATTGGTGCTATGTCATTGCCCATGTAGCATTTATTTATTTATTTTTGCTTTTTTATTTATTTTGCTCAGTCGTGTTTGTATAGTTGGTTAAAATTGCATTAAATTTATCTCATCATATTGTCTAGGTTTTGCTGAAAAACAAGATATGTCTTTATACTGTACAATCCAGACCCCATATATATTTATTAAAGGATAGTAAGGGTAATATTAATTTATTTTTTAATACTGTTTATAGTTACGCATTACATTTATAAGTTTTTTTTGTTATGAAAACCCAAAAATGTGTTTTACATTTTTATAATTATTAAAAAAATTAAAGGACACTTCTATTACAACTTAAATAACCTCTAATTAAAACTTTCATATTATTTCATACATTGCCACTGTACATCTATTTCCACTTTTATTTAAATACAAATAAGTTTGTTGCCTCAACAAATATAAGTACAAATACTAAACTCTCTGCACATTCTTATCCACCACTAACATGGTAGCTTACCAAAAAATGAATTATAAGAGCTATTATATTTATAGATTTATTTCAGATTGCAAACCAAAACAAGGAAGATTTTCTGTCATGATACAGATACATGATCAGAGCTGAAAGAAAAACAATTTGTAACGCTGCACATAAAATGATTATAATGATGGAACAGATTAAACTGTTACCCCCTACATATTATTTATGATGGAGTGTACGATTACACAGTGCTCTACAGAACCGCTAAACCATAAAGTAGGCAGTGTATGAAAGAGCAGTGTAGTTTACTCACCATGTTCAGCCGTGTGTACGGCGATAAAGAGCAGGAGAGCAGTTACAGTGAGAAGATGCATTGTATGCTGTCATTGCCAGTCTGATCTAAAATGATTCGAGTTTAGGTACAAAGTGGGAACTGATAAGAGGAAGAATGCAGAATGACGTGCTGTCTGAAATGTCTGTTCATCATTGCATCACTGCTGCCTAAAATGGGAATTTCTTCTTCCATCTAATATTTTTTTAAACAGTCTTCTGGGCAGACATAATGGAAAACCTTTTCATTTTAATAACCCGGATATTACATCTTGTTTAGTCATTCTGATTAAGGTTTTTATATCAACTAAATTTAATTATTAAATTATTGGATAAACACCTAATTAACAAATTAGATGCCATTGAAATATGGTGTGTTAAAATTCCAAAAATATTTATGGAAAAAAGAAAACAAATTATATACACTCAAAAAAACATAATTAAATTATGGAAAGAATTTCCACCTGATTTAATGGCTCTCTTTCAGCATTAAGCAATTTTGTTGGCCCAACTTAATGTTCTTAGGTTTAGTCAAATGAATTTTATTATGTTCATTTAACTTATTTACTACAGCTGCGTCCAACATAATTTAATACTGTTAACATAAATGAATAGTGTTGGTACAACACATTTTTCAGTTGTAAATTAAGTTGATTTAACTCAAGTAAATTTAAATTTCAAGCCCTGGTCAACAGAATTCTGTGAAGGAAGGAAACATAAGACAAACGGGATAAAACGGAGATTTTTATTTTATATTTAATAAAAACCCTGTTTTACACCAGCAGCAACTTACAAATGAAGTCTCAATTTGAAAAGATGTAGAAAACATAAAACACCACAAATAAGTATTAATCTTAGAAAAACAATTAAACACCAACAGAAACGTTTTGTACTTTATAACTGTCCGTTATGACTTTTAAATATGACCGTTAGAGACGGTTGGTCAGGAAACTCCTGAAGTCAGATGCAGACAGGACACTTTCACTCACAAACTCCTGTGAAAAAATACAGAGATAGATTCAATTAAAATTCATAATACTTAATTTAGCAAATGAACAATATTTATACTTCTCACTTCACAACTCATGAGAACAGACCGAAACCAGAACCGAACCGCAGATTAAGCACGCGCATATAACCGTCGGTATTTTAAGTGTGATTAAAAATACAAGATATAGCTTAAAACAAAATAACGTGACTAAACATCGCTAAACAGCAGGTGACATTTATGTTCAGTATTTCGTTTCTATTTAGAAAGATGGGAATTAATTCCTGCTTACCTTTTCCACACGCCCGCCACACGTTTGTCTTCTCAACACGCTGTGTTCTCTTCTCGCGATATTTCCGGTTTTGCTATTTCCGGGTTTCATAGTGACAAGATCTCTTTGGTTTATCTCAACATGATTGAATCTAATACATGTTAAGTTGTTGAATTTCATGCAAATACAACATAATTCATTTATGTTCATCTTGGAAACATAAAATGATTATGTACAAAACACATATTACATTTCAGTACATGTAACAGGTAGCCATGTTCATTTTTTTGAGTGTAGTACTACTCATATTACGACCATAAAGATCCCTTGTGCTAAATATCATGAAAAGGAAAAAAACAGATTTTTTGGACATATTTCATGACATTAAAACTTTTAAATAAAACTATTCAAAGGAAAATTCCAAGCAAAAAAATGCAGAGGGAAACATAGAAGACAATAGCTTGATAGTATTTAAGCTGGAATGACACCTTAGACAGTGATACACAGGGTACAGTGATGAATCACAACCTCCAACTACTGCGTGAAGATGGAACTGGATGACGAGTAAATACTCAGACTTTGAAATTGAGATTTTATAAATATTGAGCATAAAAACACTTGTAATTCTGCTCATAATCGGATCATTTGGTGACTACAGCATAACAACATATAAAATACATTTACTTAATGACACACAAAGTCACTCAGACTAAATGTTTTTGTATCTTTTTAACATCTTCATTAGGATATGAGCTCAGACATGTTGTAAGTACAGAGATGTACGTTTTGTCAGGATGCAGTAAAAAATAACGTTGTGCGCAATAGTCTATATTTATATCAGAGTATTACACAAACACTGGCAAATGTTAAAGTTTCCAACTTAGTCACCAAAACCAGGAAGTGAACAACATGTGGCAACATTTATTGCTAATACAAAAAAGTACAAAAAATTACAAACATACATTCATGTTGGAATGTATGTGTTTAAGATGAGTGAGCAGTACAGAAAACAGCACAGTGTACATGAAAAAAAAATTAAATGTTGAAAATTTAACGAATGATCATGTACATATTAATAATGATAATTATATAAGGATAAATTTCTGGTCCCATGTTCTGGTTTTTGGATCATGGTGTAAACAGGTTCTTCTTGGTCCTGATCTAGAAATTTGTACAATGTTAACATGCACAAATATTGAGTATTTAGAGTAACACTTCAACCTATACAAGATTAAGCGTTATATCAAAAGGTTGATAAACACGTGTTGTACAGTATATACAACGCGACAGCGCGCTCAGCTGTAATCCCACTTCTCACCTTTTATGTAGGTCTGCTCGGATTTATTAATTTGTTTTAAACCCCTCAAGACTGCGAATCCCCCCATTTGCGAAACTGGTTTGATAACTTCACACCTATCGTGTATGAAAGGTGAGAAGGGGGATTACAGTAACTGGGGGGTTCTGTGGGTGCGCTTCACCTCTGGGCGCGCTGTCACGTTGTATTCAGCGAATAGACTAAAACAAAATCATGTTTGCTTCAGCAATGGAAACAATATTGTATTAGGCTAACTTTATTAAAGATTATAGACTTGAATTCTCTGTAAAATTCATCTTTTTGCATGCACGCGTGGGCATCTTTAAATTTGAACAGAAAATAATAGTGGGCTGGTAGACTTGTTATTTTTTATATAACTTAAACGGCTGAATGCTGTAGTAGGGTTTATATGAATTAAGAAGACAGAGCGGACGTCTCTGCCTGGAATAGATTTTAAAAAATAAAAATGACTAATGATAGCTGTAGGGTTTTTAACGTAATAATGACAACGGAGGACTGCTGGCATTCTCCACTATTATATGTAGGGTTTACATAATAAAGACAACGAATGACGGTCGCATTGTTCACTAATAAATGTAGACATTTAAATTACATGAAAATGTGTCGCCATCATCAGAAGACATGAATGAACTATATACTGTATATATAATTTTATCTTATTAAGTAAATATTATTTTACGAACACAAAAAAGCTTAGGGCTTTTCATCATGTTTTTTGCTGTTTGTGTCCAGCATTAAATAATTATTTCATCCATTATTTGACCACGACTGGAAATAAAAGCTGGAATGTGATTGTGAATTTATGACTGAAATAAATAAAGCTGTGCTTTGTCATGTGGAAACCCGCGGCTCGTTTCACTTTTTTACAAAAGGCAGCGTTTTGATCAAGAGGCTGCTAATCGCGTGCGATTTATCGATAAAAATGCAGACATTCCAACGCTCCAAAGATAAATACATGTACTGTATATAGGCTACTTGCATTTTTGATTGTGTGCGCGTGCACGGAGAGTTTGTGTGTGTCTACACACACTTCTCATGTAGGTTAAAATATAGATCAATCTGTATTTAAAAAGTCAACCAGAATCTCTCTCTATATATATAAAAAATCATGTTCTTTGTAAAATTCGTCTATTTGCACACACACAGGCTTGTACTTTATACACACCGATGAATGAATTTTAGATGAATTTTGAAGCATCTTTTTAGGCCTAAATATTTTTATTTATGGCCAGATGTGTATTACCAAGTGAAGACCTGTTCAGTTGTTCCCTGCACGGTGTATCTGCACGGAGAGATTGTGTGTGTGTGCACGTAGAGTTTGTGTGTGTGTTTGTGACGATCTTCTCCTTCAAACATGCTTCCAACCAACCAACCAACTCTGGCCTCCAAACTCAGAAGGCTACGTGTCATAGCCGATAACTGCTTCTTTGATCTGCTGGTTACAGCCGACTGTACACGCCAAGCATTTCCCCCAAAAATAGTGTGGATGTCTGCAACAATCACTAACCAAATTCAAATTTTATTTGTCACATACACAGTCAAACACAGTACGATATGCAGTAAAATGCTTAAACAACTGCTCGTGACCTAAAAATAAAAGAATAGGAATAGGAAATAAATATGAAAATTTTACTAGGAACGAAAAAAAAAAATTTACAAATTAAAGTTGTTAAAAATAAAATAACTGTACAGCAAAAATACACAATGTAGAAAATATATAAAGAATCTATGAAGAAATATATGAAGAATGAGGAATATATGTCGAACAGTAAGAGCAGCTGTACGAGTAGGTACATATTTATGTATTTTTGTGTGGAATGGAGTTAGAATAAATGGTAATAAAAGAATGGTAATGTCCAGGGTTGTGCAATCCACATATTTAAAGTGACTTATGCAATGCAAATATGCCTAAAGTGATTTATTTAAACTAAAGATTAAAATGTTGGATTTAAATTAAAATGCCACTTATACATATATTCATGTTTAATTAAGTTCCTAAATCATTGTGTTCACCCATGGGTTTACTGTATAAACACCAGAACAAAAGGTCTAGGGACAAAACGGAGAAAAAGTTCCTTTTTCCGTTTTTTGCATTGAGTTTAATTATGCAGCACATTAAGTATTCATAGCAAAGGCAACCCAACAGTGTAATTAATGTACCCGAAATAACACCAGCATAAACAACCCAACGAGGTGTTTACAGAAACCCAGCATTTTTCGGTGTACTACTACAGTACTAACGAATAAAAAAGCCCGGGGATTCTGCGTGCTGTCACGTTGTATTCAGCGAGTAGCACATATTTTTATTTAATTTTTTTTATATTTCATGTCTGTAGTTTTATCGATAAATCTGCTCATATTTGTGCACGCGTTTATCAGCCTTTGATCAAAAAGCCACACACGCAACTTACTTTCATTTTGCACAAGGCAGTGTTTATTGTTTAGTGTATATTTAAATCGCATAAACACAATAAATCAATAATGTTTGAGGCTAACATACATGTTTGTAGTCTTATTGCACACGCGCGGGTGCGTTACAATAATAATAAGAATAATAACAATAATACTGAATGGAGAAAGCGCAGTCAAAGAAGTACTCCCCAGAAGGTTTAAGTGAGTACTGTTGGTGTGTCTCCAGTGTTTGTGTAGCCCCTTGTATGTTTAGCTGCCTGTATGTTTAGATTCTTGTATGTTTAGGTCATTGTATGTTTAGCCACTTAAGTGTGTAGCTGCTAACAGGCTTAGCTTGCCAGTATGGATTAGCCTCAGGTGTGCTTAGCCTTTTGTCTGTTCGTTCCCCCCTGTTGGTTCAGCTACTAATGTGATTAGATACAAACCAAGTTAGTTACTAACCCGTTTAGTTCATCATCCATGTCTACAATAACCAGATTAGATACTAGCCCCACCAACTACTAACATTAGCCTTGTCCTGTCTCTAGTCTCGTCTCGCCTGTCCCTAGCCTTGTCTTGTCTTGTTAAGGTTCAGCTCCTTTTTTGTTTTGTCCCGCTCTAAGCCTTTGTTACGTTCTTAGCCTTTGTCCCACTCTTAAGCATTGGTTACGCTAAAGAGCCTAAGTTAAGCTCTAGATCCTGTGTTTATAGTGTGAGTTCTTTGTTTGTTTCTTTGTTTGTTTTGTTTAGATATAATTATGTTTATGTTAAATAAATACACATTAATACAGACACACAAACACACACATTTAGACACACAACACTCACACAAACTCACACATACACACACTCACACATACACTTAATCAGACTCTTACACCTGTCGCTTTGTGCTCCATGCACCATTGGTACTTTCACTACCTCAACCCAGGAAATAACATAAAAAAAAGCAAAAACAAAAAAAACAATGTACATACATGTTCATACTGTATTCATAACCCGTTTTGTTTACTGGTTTATATTGCTCATTATATTGTCACTTGTCACTTTAATCAACTAAAATAAGCACACTTGCACTATTCCTATTGCACTGTTTCTCTCTATATCAGCCTTCTGTGTTGTTAACTGTCCCTTTTTGCAGGACAGTCACTAAATTACCTCACCTCTGTTGGTTTTTCTAAGTTTGTGTTATTTAAGCACCCCCCCCCCCCACTCAGTGTTATTTGTATCGAGGATGAGAGAAACATAATTTCGATTCTCTATATGTATGCACTGTACATGTAGCAGAATTGACAATAAAGTTGACTTTGACTTTAACTTTGCCATCACACCCTCTGCACCTATGCCTGCCCAGCAGATAAGTTCTTCAGTGTGGCTTTTATTTCAAAACTGATAACACAAAGAGGAAATGCTGATGTGATTGTCATTACAGAACCTGAAGTACTGTTTTCTGCAGAAAGCACATCATATTCTTCTTTACACACGGAGCAATAAGGTCTTCTATCACATGTGCTGTCTGTGTACAGTATACGTACTTACATTAAACTAATAGTTCTTATTCCTTCTTTAAACAAATATACAGTAGATGTTGGTAAGATAAAATTATTTCCGCATTAATGTAAATGAAACTAAACCCAATTTAGTTATTATATTCATTTACGCAAAAACGGAGTAAAATAATCACATAGTATGGTGAAAGACCTGATGTTATTGAGTTCAATTAAAAGAAAAGGAAATAAATATATAAAGGAAATAACAGTGCAACTCGTCCAAATGGCAGGTTAATAGTTTTAATAATAAATGTTCATGTGATAACTATATCCATAATTAGAGTTTGTCACATTCTGTCATAAAAATAAGTATGTTTGTCAAAAGAAAATATAGAAATTAGACCCAAATGAATGTTGTGTGTTAGTGTGTGATCTGGAGTCATGGATGTGGAGCCAGGCAGTAAACATCTTTTGGGATTGTCTTCTTATCTGCAGAGAAATACAGTCTGATTACAGAGTTATCTGTATACATAGAGGAAACCAAAGTACCCAGGGGAAACCCACCAAGCTCCCCATGTAAACCTCCTGCACAAGACCCTGAGGCGGCATCAAACCTTCGACCCTTTGGGGTGCAGGGGACAGTGCTAACCACACACACACCTCCTTATTAAATTACATTTTTAATTATATCTATCTTAACATGTACTATTAATTTCATATAACAGCACATCACAAGGAATTAAATTTTTCTTAAGTTAAGCTAAGTTAAGCCTTTGTCACATACTGTATCATCTACTGCACAGTGAATTGTGTATGTACTGTATCTATCTAATGAAGGAACCTTTAAATCATTTTTTGTAAGTTGCTCCGGATAAGAGCATCTGCCAAATGCTTAAATGTAAATGTAAAAGCCCTGGAGCCCAGGGACTCTTGGTGTTTTGTGTCTTTCGAGGACATTTGTTTTGAAAACATTGTTTCTGGGTTCATGGTTTTTCACAGCTGTTGGTAATCCAAGGTTAGTCAGGATCATCATTCAAAATCTATGCCTTGTCTAGTGCGGTGTCTCAAATCTGATCTGTTGTTATTGTTCATACTGTTTTTGTTCTGTTTTATTCTGATCTGATCTGATCTGTTGTTGTACCAGTGTTTCAGGCCTGTAACTGTGCCGGTTTGTTTTGTTGTCATTCTTCTTGTACTATGTTATTTTAAATATTCTGAGTTTTGTTATTTTATTATTATTATTATTTTTATTATATTAAAAATTCACATCTGTGAACATGCCATCCATCTTATTGTAACACAGTAAAGAGGAGGTGTCTTACCTTTATTATTGTATTTTTTATTTTTTTTATTTTTTTCCTCTGTAATAAAAAAATGTCTAAATGAGATTAATCGTGTCACCAGTGCGAATCTTAAAACATAAAATTAAAATAAATAGGACTTCTTTCAGATTATAACACCAATAGGAGTAATGTTTTGTATCACCACATGTGGTCTCTAACACAACCACAACATCGTACTCATTTTCTGCTCCATTTTCCTGAGTGGTTGTGGATTGTTAAGAGATGCCTGATCAGTCACTGAGGAATCTGTAATAGAAAAAAATTAACTTAACTTCTTAAGTTTTCCTATCTGCTTTAGAATAAACAAACGCTCTGTTGTTGTGTGTTGTTGTGTAACGGTGGAAGACATCTGATTTGTCACGGAAAAGGCTGTAATACAAAATAATAAAACAGACTAACTTTGAGTGATGTGTGTTTCAAATTTGCATAAAAATTTATTACAAATTGCTTTTATTATGAATATATTAGAAATATTACATGTATTGTATTTCTAACATCTAAGAGACCTTCAATTTAGTATCTATTAGAAAGGGATTTTTGGCATTTGATTTTCTACAATTTTGATATCAAATTCGTCTCAGGTTACTTTGCTGTAACCCTGTTCCCTGAAAAAGCAGGAAAGAGATGCTGCGTAAAAACGCTATGGGAACATCTTTTTATGTTACCGGTTGTAAAGCATGTGTGTATCAAACATGCCAAATTTTTGGCTCATATAACCTCGGTCAGGTGACATCATCTGATGAGGTGCACCTGCAAGTTATAAATAGGAGTGAACCGGAAACATCCTAAGGTTAATTTTGTCCAGTCACACAAGCAGTGCAGCATTGGAGCGCAGCATCTCCTTTCCGCTTTTTCAGAAGACAGGGGTACAGCAAAGTAACCTAAGACGTTCCCTTTCAAAAGCTACACTTGATGCTGCGTGAAAACGCTTTGGGAACAAGAATACCAACACCGCTGCACTGCAAGTGTCTGGACCCCCAGGGTTGTGTTGCGTGTGCGCACAATAGCCAAGAAGGTCTCAGACCTAGCTCTGGAAGGCTGACTCGAGGACCTGTAAACCCCGAAGTAGCATGAACATCCAAACTATAAAATCTAACAAATGTGTGCGGAGAGGACCAACCTGCCGCATCACATGCTTGCTGCAATGGACACCTCTTGCCCACGCAATAGATGAGGCAATCCCCCTGGTCGAATGAGCCCTGATTCCTAGAGGTGAAGTGTGACCATGCGCCTCATAGGCTAGGGCAATAGCATCTCTCACCCAATGTGACAGCGTTTGCCTATTGGCGGCCACCCCCCGGTTGCGGCCCCCATAGCATATGAAAAGCTGCTCTTACTTACGCCACTGGCCAGTGCGGTGGACGTAAATCTGAAGAGCATGTACAGGACACAGTAAGTGAAGTCTTTCCAGCTCTTGAGCTGTAAAAGGCGGAGGACAGAATGCTTCGAGAACAACTTGGTGCATGGTTGAGAATGAAACTTTTGAAAGATGGTTCAGGTGAGTATGCAGAATGGCCTTGACTAGCCCATGGGCACAGTCTAGGCAGGATGAGGAGACTCACAAAGCCTGCAGATCTCTAATTCTCTTCGAAGAAGTAATGGCCATAAGAAAAACCATCTTGAGAATCAGAAGCCTGGTGGGCACTGACTCTAGTGGTTTCGAAAGGGGTGTCAATCAGACCTTCGAGCACAATAGCTAGGTCCCAAGAAGGGACCATCGCTCTAGTGGGCGGCCTCAACCATTTAGCTCCATGAATAAAACAGGCAACCTAAAGGGTGCTTTCCCATAGAAACCCTGTTGGTCAGAACATGACAAGCCAAAATAGAGGCTACATTCTGAGAGCACTAGGGCATAAGCCAGAGGACAACTTTTCTTGCAGGAAGTCCAGCACTGAAACAGTTCGGCAGTGGACTGGGTCAACATGTTTTGCTATGCACAAACTTCCAAATACACTCCATTTGTGGGCATCAGTTCTTCTAGTAGAGGGAGCCCCAGCACTTAAAATAGTTTTGATTACGCTGGCTGGAAGACCAGCATCTCCTAATTGGTCCCCCTCAGGGGCCAGACGTGAAGGTTAGAGAGCTCGGGCTGGAGATGAACTATTGTCCTTTGCACCTGAGACAGAAGATCCCTTCTTACTGGAATTACAAGTTGTCGAGGAGAGATATTAGATCCGAAATCCACACTCTGGTTGGCCAACGGGGCACTAATAATGAGAAGCTCCCTGAAGCAGAGCTACCAGAGGAAACGCATAAAGGCGAAATCTGGGCCACGTATGGGCCATGGCGTCCAGACCCAGGAGAGTTGGAGGAGTCAGAGAGTAAGAAAGGGGACATTTGCTGTTTCTTGTGAGGTAAACAGGTCCACCTCTGCTACATAAAATCTTTCCCAGATTTGATTGACTACTTCTAGATGGAGTTTCTATTCCCTGTGTTTCACAGCTTGTCTGGACAGCAAATCTGCTTCCATGTTTATATACCCTGGAAGGTAAATCGCCCTGAGGGACAGGAACTTATCCTGTGCCCAAAGCAGAACCTGGTGCGTAAGGTTGTTCAAGTGGCGCGAGCGCAGTTGGACATGGTAGGACATAGTAGCCTCTCAACTGCTGGAGAAAGTGCTTCAGGGCCAGAAATAGAGCCATAATTTTGAGGCAATTGATGTGCCACACGAGAAGATGACTTCTCCAGCTCCCTTGGGCTGGACGGACATCTAAGACCGAACCCAAGAGGGAAGCATCTGTCGTTAGCATTTTGCGATGACAAGACGAACCTAAATTGAGCCTCAAAATCAGAAACCAGGTTCTGAACCACATAGAAAGGGTATGAAGCTCCTGGCGCGTAACCCTTATTTGTCTCTGGGGATTGGCCCTTCAGTGGCATCCCCTGGCTCTTAGCCACAACTGAAATGCTCTCATGTGCAGAAGGCCCAAAGGTATCACCGTGGATGCTGCTGCCATAAGACCTAAAGATCTCTGAAAGTGATGAACAGTCACTTTCTGTTCTAGCTTGATCTTCTTCAGGGTGTTGAGAATGGATTCAACACGAGCGGGAGCTGTGCCCGAATTCTGTGATCGAATCCCACGTGACACCCAAATATGTTGTCCTCTAAACAGGAAAGAGCACGCTTTTCATGGTGTTAAGGCCTAATCCTAAGGAACAGAGATGAGCTAGGACGACATCCTGATGTCGAAGCACTAGCTCCTGAGACTGAGCCAGAATCAGCCTGTCATCTATGTAATTTACATAGAGTCGTAAAAAGAACAGAACTGCATTCATGCATTTTGTATATGTGCGGGGTGACAGAGCTAGACCAAATGGAAGGACCCCATACTGGTAAGCTTAGCTCCCGAAAGCAAACCTCAAGAACTTCCTGTGTTGTGGCAACATTTCTATATAAAAAATATGCATCCTTCAGATCGATGGTCACAAACCAATCCTTAGGTTGGATTTGAGAAACAATCACTTTGACAGTCAACATTTTGAACCTGTACTTTTTTAGATAGCGGTTCAGCCCGCGAAGATCTAAAATTGGACACAGCCCCCTGTTTTTCTTGGGAACCAAGAAATACAGACTGTAGAAGCCTGACTCTCTGTCTGGTAGGGGAACATTATGTAAGTATAACAGTGCCAAAATTCCTCAAAGCAAAACAGCATACTGAATCACATGAACTGAAAAAAAAAACTTGTCACAAAAAAGCAGTTAAAAATTTTCTGCTTTGAAATTTGATCTGATTGAAAAAATTCTTACAGCATTTATACTGCTTGAAATTTTAGACACTGCAATTTATTGGGGTTGTATATTTCAACTTAAAATGTAATTCAAGCATGTTAATTTCAATGCAAAAATATTGACCTTACTAAATTGCTGTTCAAAAATATATTCAATTGTTAAAAATACAATCTTCATTATTTTTCAGCCTCACAAATCAAGTATTAAAATTCAGGTTGAGAAATTGCAAGTCGAAAAATTCAGGAGATTCCTGGGGCTCGAGGTTTCCCTTTAAAGAAGGTGCAAAGCACTTTAATCGGGAGGAGATCACAGTGCTCGCACTCTCCCTGAAGCCCAAGGAGAGCGTGATCTTTCCTCAAACACTGGAAACAAAAAGTGATCCGAAAGAGATCTCACATGGAGGCACGCATCTCCTTTCAAACTCCGCCATATCGGTGAGTTAAACACTTTAATTTGCTTGCACACACACACACACGCAAACACAAAATAGTCCTGAAGACAAAAAGATTTGAGGATGTTTCCGGTTCACTCCTGTTTATAACCTGCAGATGCACTTCATCAGATGACGTCACCTGACCGAGGTTATATAAGCCAAAAATTTGGCGTGTTTGATACACACATGCTTCACAACCGGTACCACAAAAAGATTTTCCCATAGCGTTTTCACGCAGCATCGAGTGTAGCTTTTGAAAGGGAACGGGAATGCAGAATAGCCCTCTTGTACTTCTTGTCACTCACACTATATCAGGACTGAACTACACCCAATAAGGGAAGGGCAGGAACAAAATTAAACAACTTACCCACCCCAAGGAGTGCAGGTATAAAGAAATGACTGGCATGTCATTATAAAACTTTGTTTTTCACTATTAAGATTTTTTTTTTAATAAATAACATAAAATTTGTGTTATTTATTTAAAAATAAATAACACAAATAACATTTATAATGTTTTTATACATCATTTATTCCTAATGCTTTCAGTATGCTTGCGGTATTCACAATTTGGCCATAATGCATTCTACCGCATGTTGTATCTAAAACAACCACAGCATCTTACCCTGCTCATGCATTGTTGTCTTGGGTGCTTGTGTAGTATTGGTCTGATCCATTGCTGAGGAATCTTCAATAAAAAAAAAAAATAATAAAGCATAAACTCTTTTTCATTGCCTACTGTTTTATTATTATTATTGTTGTTGTTGTTGTTGTTATTATTATTATTATTATTATTATTATTATTATTATGATGATGATGATGCCAGGGGTGATTCTATGATCATATTTCCATAGGGTCTTGCTATTAATGCCCGATTGTTTATAAAAATATTTTATAATTAGTATTATTTTTGTTATTGATTAACACCAGTATTTGAATTCCTAGTAACCAACATAATTTTTGTGACACAACTTTTTTAAAGAAAATGATAGAGTATGCTGGGCATTAGGCCTAAAAGTAGTCTTCACACTTGATTCTTTATGCTCTGTAAGGGTCCTCCACTAGAGGTCACTGTTTTTAGTTTGTAGTTTTTGTTGGCCGACTCAGTTTCCCAGCAGGCACCTCGGTCAGGTGATGCAGTGCACACCTGAACCGAGGTAGCCATCAACCAATCTATAAATAGCTGTTTAGACTGGGAAACTGGGTCGAGCATTTTTGGGTAAAACCACTGTCAGTTATGTGGGCATTTTGGTTTGTTTTTATTTGTTTAATTTGTATTTTGATTTTAGATTGTGTTAACTTGGACTCTCTTATTGGCAATGTCTCTGTGTATGTTTTGTGTGTCTGTGTTAGTGGAGCTGATTCGGTCCTGTCCTCCTGTGTTCTTGTGGTTAGCTAGAGCAGGTAAGCAGTTAGGTGTATGTGTGGCTAGGAGCATGATTAGCTAAATGCTATGTTGAGTTTATAGTACAGTTACAGTACTAGCATGCTTCTAGCCATAGCCCTTCTGTGTCTCTAGCTATCCTGTGTTTCCTCTTTCCCGAGTTGCCCAGTGAGCCTAGCCTTTAGGTGTCCCCTAGCCTAGCCTTTGATGTGTCCTCAGCCTAGCCTTTGATGTTTCCTGAACCTAGCCTTTGATGTGTCCTGAGCCTAGCCTTTGATGTGTCCTCAGCCTAGCCTTTGATGTGTCCTGAGCCTAGCCTTTGCTGGTCCCCTAGCTTAGCCTATGATGGTCCCCTAGCCTAGCCTATGATGGTCCCCTAGCCTAGCCTATGATGGTCCCCTAGCCTAGCCTATGATGGTCCCCTAGCCTAGCCTATGATGGTCCCCTAGCCTAGCCTATGATGGTCCCCTAGCCTAGCCTTTGATGGTCCCCTAGCCTAGCCTATGAGGGCCCCCTAGCCTAGCCACTGGGTATCCCTTGTCTGTGTTTCCTCTCCCCCTAGCGTCCCAGTGTGCCTAGGTTTAGAGTGCGGTCCCTCCGGGCTTTGGAGTAACGACTAGCTTGTGAGTGCTGCCTCGCTTAGCCTTGGAGGGCTGCCTCGCCTAGCCACTGGGTAGTCTTTGTCTGTGTTTCTGTGCCCCTATTCCCTAGTGTGTTTAAGCTAGTAGGTAAGTATAGCTTAGTGCATGTTGGGGCTGAAGACATGCTTAGCTAGGTGTATGTGTAGCTAACTGCCATGGTTAAGCAATGCTTAACCATGTTTAGCTAGAAGCCATGCCTAGCTGATTGCCATGTCTTTAGCCCTTGTCCTGTCCCTCTCTTGGTCTCTCGTCTCGTCGTTACGTGTCTCCTGTCCTCTCCAGTGTCTCCAGTGTCTCCAGTGTCTCCAGTGTCTCCAGTGTCTCCAGTGTCTCCTGTGTCTCCCGTGTCTCCTGTCCTCTCTAGTGTCTCCTGTGTCTCTAGTGTCTCTAGTGTCTCTAGTGTCTCTAGTGTCTCTAGTGTCTCTAGTGTCTCTAGTGTCTCTAGTGTCTCCTGTGTCTCTAGTGTCTCCTGTGTCTCCTGTTCTCCCTAGTGTCTCGTTTCAGCTCCACACCTCGTTTATGTCCTGTTGTGTTTGTCCCCCTGTTATGTGTCTCGCCGCAGGGCGTGTTATGTGTCTCGCCGCAGGGCGTGTTATGTGTCTCGCCGCAGGGCGTGTTATGTGTCTCGCCGCAGGGCGTGTTATGTGTCTCGCCGCAGGGCGTGTTATGTGTCTCGCCGCAGGGCGTGTTATGTGTCTCGCCGCAGGGCGCGTTAGGTGTCTCGCCGCAGGGCGTGTTATGTGTCTCCCCTTGTCTGTGTCTTGCCAGAGAGCTCCTGTTAGCACAAAGTTAATTATCATTTAAGTTTGTTTGTTCCTTTGGTTGTATCTTTATTTATACTTTGTTTAATTATCATTAAAAAGACTCTTTTTTTTGGTTACACCACCCCTCTGCCTCTATGCCTGCTCCTTCCGCCCACGGCGTCAACACCTGCCTTTACACCCAGAACGTGACAGAATGCTCGACCCACCAAGGCATAGCAGAGGGGGCTGGGACTAAAGAGGCCACAGCTGCAGCACCCTTCAGGCCTCACGTGGAGGCCACAGCTGCAGCACCCTTCAGGCCTCACGTGGAGGCCACAGCTGCAGCACCCTTCAGGCCTCACGTGGAGGCCACAGCTGCAGCACCCTTCAGGCCTCACGTGGAGGCCACAGCTGCAGCACCCTTCAGGCCTCACGTGGAGGCCACAGCTGCAGCACCCTTCAGGCCTCACGTGGAGGCCACAGCTGCAGCACCCTTCAGGCCTCACGTGGAGGCCACAGCTGCAGCACCCTTCAGGCCTCACGGGGAGGCCACAGCTGCAGCACCCTTCAGGCCTCACGGGGAGGCCACCGCTGCAGCACGCTTCGAGCCTCACGGGGAGGCCACCGCTGCAGCACGCTTCGAGCCTCACGGGGAGGCCACCGCTGCAGCACGCTTCGAGCCTCACGGGGAGGCCACCGCTGCAGCACGCTTCGAGCCTCACGGGGAGGCCACCGCTGCAGCACGCTTCGAGCCTCACGGGGAGGCCACCGCTGCAGCACGCTTCGAGCCTCACGGGGAGGCCACCGCTGCAGCACGCTTCGAGCCTCACGGGGAGGCCACCGCTGCAGCACGCTTCGAGCCTCACGGGGAGGCCACCGCTGCAGCACGCTTCGAGCCTCACGGGGAGGCCACCGCTGCAGCACGCTTCGAGCCTCACGGGGAGGCCACCGCTGCAGCACGCTTCGAGCCTCACGGGGAGGCCACCGCTGCAGCACCCGCCGAGCGCCTCGAGGAGGTCCCAGCAACACCAGCAGGCCTCATGTGGAGGCCCCCACCTTCGTCCAGTAGCCCTTATTCAAGGCTCACCGCCTTCGGAGCGACACCCCAGCACAGCGTCCAGCACCCGGCTTCGATGTCGGGCACCCACCGCTGCACGGCGGAGGAAAAGCCAGTACTGCATCGGCCGCCCGGATTGGGGGACAACACAGCACTGTCTTCAAGGGCTCTACTTCTCAGAGCAATACAGTGCTGCCCCCTCCGCCCGGCCTACAACAGCGATCCGGTGCTGCCTCCGCCACACAGTTGACTATGGGAGCTAGCCCGTCGGGGTCGGGTGAAGGGACACCAGGGAAGTGCCCTGGGACCACCAATAGCGCTCCGGAGGAGCGGTTTAAGGGGGGGGGTACTGTAAGGGTCCTCCACTAGAGGTCACTGTTTTTAGTTTGTAGTTTTTGTTGGCCGACTCAGTTTCCCAGCAGGCACCTCGGTCAGGTGATGCAGTGCACACCTGAACCGAGGTAGCCATCAACCAATCTATAAATAGCTGTTTAGACTGGGAAACTGGGTCGAGCATTTTTGGGTAAAACCACTGTCAGTTATGTGGGCATTTTGGTTTGTTTTTATTTGTTTAATTTGTATTTTGATTTTAGATTGTGTTAACTTGGACTCTCTTATTGGCAATGTCTCTGTGTATGTTTTGTGTGTCTGTGTTAGTGGAGCTGATTCGGTCCTGTCCTCCTGTGTTCTTGTGGTTAGCTAGAGCAGGTAAGCAGTTAGGTGTATGTGTGGCTAGGAGCATGATTAGCTAAATGCTATGTTGAGTTTATAGTACAGTTACAGTACTAGCATGCTTCTAGCCATAGCCCTTCTGTGTCTCTAGCTATCCTGTGTTTCCTCTTTCCCGAGTTGCCCAGTGAGCCTAGCCTTTAGGTGTCCCCTAGCCTAGCCTTTGATGTGTCCTCAGCCTAGCCTTTGATGTTTCCTGAACCTAGCCTTTGATGTGTCCTGAGCCTAGCCTTTGATGTGTCCTCAGCCTAGCCTTTGATGTGTCCTGAGCCTAGCCTTTGCTGGTCCCCTAGCTTAGCCTATGATGGTCCCCTAGCCTAGCCTATGATGGTCCCCTAGCCTAGCCTTGGATGGTCCCCTAGCCTAGCCTATGATGGTCCCCTAGCCTAGCCTTTGATGGTCCCCTAGCCTAGCCTTTGATGGTCCCCTAGCCTAGCCTATGAGGGCCCCCTAGCCTAGCCACTGGGTATCCCTTGTCTGTGTTTCCTCTCCCCCTAGCGTCCCAGTGTGCCTAGGTTTAGAGTGCGGTCCCTCCGGGCTTTGGAGTAACGACTAGCTTGTGAGTGCTGCCTCGCTTAGCCTTGGAGGGCTGCCTCGCCTAGCCACTGGGTAGTCTTTGTCTGTGTTTCTGTGCCCCTATTCCCTAGTGTGTTTAAGCTAGTAGGTAAGTATAGCTTAGTGCATGTTGGGGCTGAAGACATGCTTAGCTAGGTGTATGTGTAGCTAACTGCCATGGTTAAGCAATGCTTAACCATGTTTAGCTAGAAGCCATGCCTAGCTGATTGCCATGTCTTTAGCCCTTGTCCTGTCCCTCTCTTGGTCTCTCGTCTCGTCGTTACGTGTCTCCTGTCCTCTCCAGTGTCTCCAGTGTCTCCAGTGTCTCCAGTGTCTCCAGTGTCTCCAGTGTCTCCAGTGTCTCCAGTGTCTCCAGTGTCTCCAGTGTCTCCAGTGTCTCTAGTGTCTCTAGTGTCTCCTGTGTCTCTAGTGTCTCCTGTTCTCCCTAGTGTCTCGTTTCAGCTCCACACCTCGTTTATGTCCTGTTGTGTTTGTCCCCCTGTTATGTGTCTCGCCGCAGGGCGTGTTATGTGTCTCGCCGCAGGGCGTGTTATGTGTCTCGCCGCAGGGCGTGTTATGTGTCTCGCCGCAGGGCGTGTTATGTGTCTCGCCGCAGGGCGTGTTATGTGTCTCGCCGCAGGGCGTGTTATGTGTCTCGCCGCAGGGCGTGTTATGTGTCTCGCCGCAGGGCGTGTTATGTGTCTCGCCGCAGGGCGCGTTATGTGTCTCGCCGCAGGGCGCGTTAGGTGTCTCGCCGCAGGGCGTGTTATGTGTCTCCCCTTGTCTGTGTCTTGCCAGAGAGCTCCTGTTAGCACAAAGTTAATTATCATTTAAGTTTGTTTGTTCCTTTGGTTGTATCTTTATTTATACTTTGTTTAATTATCATTAAAAAGACTCTTTTTTTTGGTTACACCACCCCTCTGCCTCTATGCCTGCTCCTTCCGCCCACGGCGTCAACACCTGCCTTTACACCCAGAACGTGACATGCTCTCATTTACAGTCCCCATCTTCCTTTTCTATGTTTCTTTGTGCAGTCAACCAGAAGGTAACAATAAATAGAAACAAATAGAGAATTTATAATGATAAAAGCTAAACATGCAATTGATCCATATCGATTCGTAACACTTTTCTAGCAGGATGTTGGGTTGCTGTGGGTAATGCAGGGCAATTACATCAGCTTTAAATCAAACACTATATTATAAACATAAATAATGAACTATAATACAAAAACAATTACAGATAGACTTATAAACATTACCTATTTTATCTCAACCTAATAATTAGTAATTGACTGTACATGGCTTTACATAGATTTACTGGAAATATAGCTTAAAAGCCAAATTCTATCAGTCTAATGAACTGACTATAATGACATTAACTGTGCTAACTAATAGTTGTCACTGTATATATTTTCGTGAGACCTAGCCTATTGACGAGGCATTCTTGTCTTTTAACAGAACCCAAACTTGATTGATTAGTCACTTAACCTTAAAAGCTAAATGCTTTTTAAGCCAGTGCTTTTCTTGTTATCTGGGTGTGTGTCTTCCACCCCAGAACCCTGAATGCAAGTAAAGTCATGTTCTTTAATTCTGAGTCTGTGCTTTGCTATAAAACTTTTTTTTAAATTTACGAATAAAGCCCCAAACGGTTAAACCTGATGATACTACTGGTCATATCTATAAGCAGATTGAACTGTACAGTAGAGGGCAGAAAAACTATTTTTGAAAAGAGCCACATGAGACTGAATTCCAACTAGTTTATGAAGTAAGAGGCATAACAGACTAGGGAAACTTTAATTTTAATACTATTTGGATTATGATATGTGCCTAGCTTTAAATACATGGTTGGACTTGTTGGGTAAGTTTACTTTCTCAAGTACTTGGTCAATGGTTACATCATGGATGAGCCAAACAAAAAAATCAGAAATCGAAGTCAGGGTTATACCCTCGCAAAAGTTTTTTTTCCCCCTGATGGCACAAGTGTATTCTAAAGTGACAATGCCAGTACGCATTGGGTTCAAATTGAGAAACAGTGTTTTACTGTAGGTAGCATGAGACATTATTTTTACACATGGATTGGCCAAAACTTTTTGGGATGTGATTTAGAAGACTACGCACTGCCTGACCCTCTCATCACCAATACATGATCTTGGAGAAATATTTATGCAACTCTGAAAATAAATGTTGAAATAAATAAATAAATGTTGTGACATTGCATAAGCTTATCAAAACAATGCCACAGCTGTGACCAAAGCAAAAGGCAGGAAACAGAGTAATGTTTCCTGGCAACTCATCTCTAACACAAGCATCGGTTTGCTGTGTACTGTAACTGTGCCATGATGGGAGATTTCTGCTCCACCACAGAAGAAACTGTAATAGAAAATAGAAAATAAAGAAAATTTATGAAAGATCTGACTATCCTTTGTTTGGTTTAGAATAAACGAACTTTTCACAGTTTTCACATTTTCTTCACTACCATTTTCATTATTATTATTATTATTATTATTATTATTAATATATTATTATTATTATCTTATCCAGAGCGACTTACAAAAAGTGCTTTAATGTTTACATCATTGGATACATACTTACACTGGGTTAACTAGGTTAATAACTAAGTGCCATTAGTCCAACACAACTGGGAAGAGGTTTTTTTTTTTGGGGGGTGGGGGGGTGTTAGTCCAAGTACTGGAGAAACAGATGCGCCTTGAGTCTAGATTTAAAGATAGTCAAAGTCTCTGATGTACGGACATCTAAAGGAAATAGTAGTAGTATTAGTAGTGGTTGTATCAGTAGTAGTAATGTATGCATGTATGTCTTATTTGCATTAATTTCCTAAAATGTTACTTTTATTGCACTTACATTCAACAAATGAATTTGGGAATGATGTCACAAAATTATTATTATTATTATTATTATTTATTTATTTATTTATTTATTTTATTGTTGTCATTATTATTATTATTATTACTCGTCTTAAAAACAATCAAAAAAAGAAAAAAACATAAAAACATTAGTGTTATTTTATTGCCTGTTTTTCTTTTCATTTATTTGTTAGTTTGTTTGCTTTTTTAATTTATTTTGCTCATTCATGTTCATTGATATTGTAGTTGGTTAAAATGACATTAAATTAATATCATCATATTGTCTGAGTCACTTTATACTGTACAATCCAGTATCAATTTATTAAAGATAATAGTGCAAAAAAATGGCGGGGGGGGGGGGGGGGGGGGGGTTGGGGGGGCAGAATGCTTTGGGTTGTAAGGGCTATAATAATTTATTTTATTGTTGTTTATTGTTACAAGTTACATTGTTACAAGTTACATGTTTTTTTATCTGTTTTTTTATCTTTTTTATGAAAATTATCAACAGATATTTGGGTTTTTCATAATTATTAGAAATATATATATATATATATATATATATATATATATATATATATATATATATATTACGCATAGATTACAACTTAAATACCCTAAAATTAGAACTTTCATATTAGCAGAACTTGCAGTGCTACATCTATTTCCACTTTTATTTAAATACAAATTATTTTGCTGCCTCAACAAATATAAGTACAAATACTGAACTCTCTGCAGAGTTATTAAACCAAAACTGTAAACTGTATTCACATAAAAAAATCTCACTTTTACACGTAAACCCTGAACACTAAAACTACACTTATTCGCTGTAAAAACTTTATCGACAATAAAATGTGCTGTGTTAGAAACATCAAACAAAAATCATTCACAGTGTGTTTGTGGGGTGGGGGTGGGGGGGTCAAAGTTAGGTGGGTGGTCATGATGTTATGGCTGATCGGTGTAATTTTGACTATATAAAGTATAAAGAGCATAAAATACATTCAGTTAAAGACAGAGTCACTCTGACTAGCTGTTTTTGTATCTTTTTATTATCCTAAATAGGATATGAGCTCAGACATGGACAAAGATGTACATTTTGTCAGCATGCAGTAAAAAATAAAGTTTTGCGCAATAGTCTATATTTATATCAAAGTATTACACAAACACTGGCTGATGTTAAAGTTTCAACTTATTCACCAAGAACAGGAAGTGAACAACATGTGGCATATGTTTATGATAAGTAAGCAATACAATAAAAAACAAAGTGTACATAAAAAAAGAAATGAAAATAATTACTGACTATGTACATATTAATATTAATAATAATTTCATTAGGATAAATTTCAGGTGCTGTGTTCTGGCTTCTGGATCATTTTGTAAACAGGTTAATCCTGGTCCTGATCTAGAAATAAAGGCAAGAAATGATTGTTAAATGCTAACGTTCGCAAATATTCAGTATTTACAGTAACACTTTATGAATACGATGTTCTCATACGATATTCAGCATTATACTGTACAGTACTAAACAAATTTAATTTTTCAGTACACATCCATTGTATGTATAAGATGCCCCCTCTTGTGACTGTTAGAGAGGATACTGTGTTTCCAACAGCAAGATTACATACAAGTATAAGGACTATTAGTCTGAATACAGAACAGTGATGTTATAATAAATATCAGTGCATCTGTGATTCAGCATCACATACAGTATATTTAGGTTCTCACAGGTAATTAGGGAATATCACAGCTGTTTACAGAAGTTACACTGATTCACTTCAATTTAATTTTATTTGTATAGTGAAATGCTATTCACCATGCTCTGGCTAATCAGCGCTGTTTATTTCTTTTATAGATAAAAATAATGAAGTGGTGATATTATTATAGGAACACACTGAATATGTGTGTGTGTGTGTGTGTGTGTGTGTGTGTGTGTGTGTTCATACTTGTACCGTTGGATGTTGAATGTGCTGCTAGGTAATAAACACCCTCATTATCTTTCGGTGGTTCACCTGATCAAGCAAAGCAGTTTTCATTTATCATTTATTTAATCATTTATTTTTATTATTCTTAAAAGAATAGCTGTATAACTACTGCTTCTCAATTTTATACATTTTTCTCAGCACACTGTACCAGCACTTCTTCAAAGGGTTTTATTCGTTATTCGTGAATGGATACATCTGTGATTCTGATTAATTTATTAGTTAAATCAGAAGTTTACACACATTAAGGCTGAAGTCATTAAAACATAGTTTTTTTCCACTACACTTCCATAGTGTATAGTGTTGGCGAGTTGTTAGGACAGTTAATTTACGTGACACAATTATTTTTTTTAAATACAGACAGACTATTTGATTTCTAATTCATTATATCCAATTCCAGTCAGTCAGAAATTTACATTAATTCAGTTAATTGTGGCTTAAACATTTTCAGAAAACTGTGTCATGAGATTAGAATCTTCTAATAGACAAAATTACATTATTTGAGTCAATTGGAGGTGTACCTATGGATGAACTTTAAGGTCTTTCCTAAAACTCAGAGCCTCATGTTTTCATCATGAGAAAATCAAAAGAAATCAGCCAAGACAATTTTCAAATGCCTAAAGTTGCCATGTTTATCTGTACCAATATAATTACAGTACATACTGTAAGCATAAACACCATGGTATCACACAGAAATACTGCTCAGGAAAGAACCAAAAAAATACAAATCATCCCAGAACACCAGTAATCCTTGTGGAGACAGTGGAGGAAACAGGTACAAAAGTATTTATATTCACAGTAAAGCGAGACAGATATGAAGTAACCTGATAAAAACGAGCTCAAGGGCCCAACAGTGACAAACTACTTGTGGTGGGGTTTGACCTTCTGGACCTTCTGGAATGCTTTAACCACTGAGCTACCCCTGCCCCTGTGGTTTTTCCAAATGATATTTTTCAGATGGACAATGCCGCAAGTGTACTTCCAAAGTTGTGGCAAAATGGCATAATGTTAATAAAATCAATGTATTGGAGTGGCCCTGACCTCAATCCAGAGCAGAACTGAAAAAGTGTGTGTGTGAGCAAGGAGACCCACAAACCTGACTGGGAATGGGAAAATAAAGTCCAGCAACTTACTGTAATGTAAGAAGCAAAATTACTGAATACAAGCTACAGTAAGTGTATGTAAACTTTTGATTCACTGTGAATGTAATAACAGGAATAAAAACTGAAATATATCTTTTTCTCTGCTATTATTCTGACATGTTACAGTCATAACATAAACTAATGATCCTCACTAACCTAAGACAGCGAATGTTTATTTGGATTAAATGTCAGTTTCTGAGAACTTGAATTATGTTCCAGGTGTTGGGTTCATGTTTGTCTTGCAGGTTTAATTGCTTGTGTGTGTGATTAAAAAAAACAGTAAAATGTGATAAAATGGTAAAATGGTTAGAGAAACACTAAACTGTACCTGTGGCGTTGGATGACGGGACATTTGCTAGAAAATACACAGACTCTGTCACTCTCTGTTGATCACCTAATAAACATATCTTTATAAATCATTATTTCTAAATAGACAATTAGAAACTGTATAATGAAATAAAGTATTGTATTTATACAGTAATAAACTCACCAGACTGTGGGGATTCTGGAAGCTCCACATCAATGGAGTCATCTATACTTGTCTGATTTTGTGTATCATCGATTCCTGCAAGAATAATAGTATTTTCTTTTTTTCCCTTCCATTCCTGCACTTTTATTCTCCTATGTATCTAATACACTTTATGTTGTCAGGCGATGAGACAGCTGCCTCCGATTAGAACAGAAACATATCTTATATAGCACTAGCACTAGAATCCCATCTTTCAAATATTTGTTTCTTGTGTTCCACCTGAGAGAATGCTAATCTGAAAATCACCAGTTATTATGCAGGGTTTACAAGAACCTTTTTTCTTTATTTTTTTAAAACAAATGATTTTTTCTGATTAGCCAGGCTTTTTCAGGTTTAGGGTCAGTAGTGGGTTCGGGTAATGATCAGGAATATGTAGGTTTGGGGTTAGTGTGGGTTTGGTTAGGTTTGGATTTAGAGTGGGACTAGGTTAAGGCCCAGGGCTAAGGTTAGGTTTGGGGTTGGCTTGGATTAGGTTTGGTGCTAGAGTGGGACTAGGTTATGGTTTATGGCTAGTATGGGGTTAAGGGGTAGGATAAGATTAGGGTTAGGTTTAGCGTTGGGTTGGGTTAGGTTTGGGGTTAGAGTGGGGTTAGGTTGAGAATCAGGGCTAAAATTAGGCTTAGGGTTAAATTAAGGCTATGGTTAGATTTACGTTTAGGGCTTGCTTAGGGTAAATCTAAAACTTATGGTTAGGGTAAGGATTAGGTTTAGGGTTACAGTCATGTCACGTGACTAAACAGAATGTCACACCCTGTAGATTCAACTCTACTTCGACTTACACCTACAGGCTAGTTTCTGTGACATTTCCACTGTAGCCTCTCTGTAAGCAGCGAAGGGCCTCAGTGGCAGTTAATGAACATCAACATAGTTGACCATCTACCCTTTTTAGTCTTACTATTATTTTCACTCTAAACCATTTTAAAAGAAAAGCCTAAACATTGATAGACTCAGCACACACTTTCCAACCAAAGTATAAATTACACAAAAGGACATGGACGTTTTCTGTTTCATTTGCCTAGTGTACAGATATTCTGAATGAAATGTTGCATAAATGCTGCAGGGTAATGAACTTAAAACAATAGAAACTGTATTCGTTACGTCTAATAGTTTAATTGTTGATGTATTTACAGGGGCAGCTCCTGGTCATATCTCTATCTGTACTTGTTCAGAATGAATGATCTATTTTCTTTGAATAATGCCTTCGGATTCCGTGATAATCCTATTATTTATACTGATGACTAATAACTTAAATAGTTACATAATAAAATTAATTATTAGTAAATAGTAAACTCACCAGGTTTTGGGGCTGCTGGCAGGTCAACATACTCATTGGCTTGTACCTGGTTTTGCTGAACTTCTGAGATATTGAGCATAAATCATACTACAGAATTTAATGTTAAAGCTACATCCTAAATTTTACAAATAGTGTCTAGTAAATTTAGCATTTCTTACCTTTTATTTTTTTGAAAAATTTCCACATAGGCAAAGCAAATAGTAATACAACCATGCAGCTCACTAAGACTACAATAGTGACTGTAAGCACCTCTGAAAATGAGAACACATCATCATCTTGCATCATCACATGAAAGAAATTCACATTTAAAAGGTTATTAAAAGTATAAACATTCTAGTGAGCTTCTAACCTTTTACTTTTTCTTTTTTATTAACATCATCATCATTATCATCATCACTCTTGTCTTTGCCACCCAAGCCTAGAGTACAAAGTAAGTTGTGTCAGTTACATACATGATTGAAGATTGGTTAAAAGTCAAGATAGTATTTAAGTCTACAAAAATGTTAAATGCCCCCATCAGGGGAAAAATAAGCCTAAATAAAAGTGACTACCATCATCAGGAAAGCATGCAACAAGTATTCATGTTCTCTTTTTTTACTTCCTGGCCACTTAATCTTTTTATAAAGGGTCATTACCTGTTGTCAGGTTGCGAGACTGGAAAATATTTACACTGACCACAAAGACAATGTGGATGAACAGTAAGTTCAAAGACTGATAAAAGCAAGGAACTGCCAAAAAGCACTACATACTACTAATTAAATCATTTTGGGATTAATAAAGTTCTAATTAAAATTAAAATTATGAATACATTGATTTATAAACAAACAACAAAACAAATTAACAGTTTTTTACACTGTGATATTTTCTATAATATAATAATTTCTATTATAATTTCTAAAGTTATTTCTATAGAATGTCATTTCTATAATATATTAATTTTATAAATGAAACTTTTTTTGTCTTGTTAACTACAAGAAAGTAAAAATAGCAGCCAACAAGGGTGTTCCTAGCTGCCTACAGAGTGAGCCAAAAAATGCACACACACTTCAGGAAATGAAAAAAATATATATGATAGAGATTACATTAAAATCATATTAATAATATTATCACATAATTATTATAATATTATCATATTTATAACATGAAACAAGTTGTTGTTTTCTCCTTGGAGTGTGTATACATTTTGGGCTGATTCTATTTTTACATCTCTCTCTATTTTTTTATATAATTGTCATACTTAAATTATTCAAATAATCGAACACATTTTCATAGTACACAAAGACAACATTATAAGATAAAGTTATTTATAAAGTGTCTGAAAAAGTGAAGTATGCTAAAAAAGCAACACCGTTGTAATTGACATGTATCAGTCTGACATTTATCATTTAAAAAGTGCATTTCGAATTTACTCTGCTTATCTTTGTGTAATATTTATTTGCTGATGTCAATTATTTAAGTGTGACAAATATGCAAAAAAAGGGGGGGCAAGTAAGGGGCAAATACTTTACAGGCTTTATTACTTGCATGAGATTAATTATACTGACATTTAAAACAGAAATGTTAAAAATATAACTTCAAACCTTTTCTGTCTGTATCTTCTGTCATGGGGTTTGTTGTCATTATACCTGTGGGAAGATGATTAGGTGTTTTATTATGATTTAACATTTTAATATATTATTATTTTCAGTATATAAATTAATGCACAACTTGTAATTTGTGGAAAATCAGCATGCATAGATATTTCTTTTTTTGAAACATAAACAGAAGTGTTTGTACAGTAGATCTGCAAACAAAATTTTTAGCGATGAGAGGTGGGTACTCAATTACATTTACTTAGGTAAATTTTTGAAAAAAATAAATACTTCTATGAGTAGTTTTACTGCACCATACTTTTTACTTTTACTTGTTTATATTTGTGAAGAAGAAACGCTACTCCGCTACATTCGGCTATACTCGACTTGTTACTTTTCTAACCATTTCCACATGACTGTTTCACCAATCAGATGCAGCAACAATAATCACATGACTCCGTTTGACCAATCAGCAGAATACACACACACACACATATACACACACTAATGTAAAGGGCCAGAAGTATTGAAACATTATCAACATTATTATGTTGATTGTTGAAAAAGGTTCAACAATCAACAGTGCTCGTTACAGTGCGACGCTTATTGAAAAGCTGGAGACTAAAAGCTAAACTTTGCATTAAACACAGAAGATCAATATACAAAGTTATATTTCTATTTTTCTTTTCTTTTCTATATTTCTATATTTGTTATATTAATATTTGTTCTTATATTGATATTCCGTTCTTATTTGTAAAGTATATTTTACTTTGTACAGTACATTTCACTAGTTACTCTTATTTTCTAAAGTATTTCTTTTATTACAGTATATTTTACTTTGTACAGCATATTTTACCAGTAAAATTTATTTTTAACGTATTTCTTTTATTCATATTTATTTTCTTATGTATAAGCTTTTATTATTTTATTTTTTTTAGGTCACTGGCAGTCATGTAAGCATTTCACTGCATATCGTACTGTGTATGACTGTGTATGTGACAAATAATATTTGAATTTGATTTAAATTTGATATAGAAATAAGAAAGAAATCAGGCTTCCCCTGTTTTTAGACTGTATTTGTCATTTTATTAAAAATAAACAAAAACCCTTATTTAACAGATTTGCTTTGGAAATAAACTCATATGTGCTGTTGCTGACTGTCATCTCTTCTCAGTTTTTCACTGTGTATTTTAAAGTGCAGGAATGTGTGTTGAAACCTTTACACTTTTACTGTCAAATCACGCTACCATCATAAAATTGTCAAAATGGGATTTGTCAGAAACATCTCAAGGGAAGACAGGGTGAAGTTGGCTTAAAAAAAAAAAGAAGGATTAGGTTAGACTACTGTCATATAACTGAACAGACTGTAAAACCAGATGCCCTTCTATTGTACATCACTATTATTAAACACTTAAATCTGCAGTGAAAAATACAACCGTACAGACAGATAAAAGTAGGGATCAGTGAGGAACATACTGACCAGTGGCGAGCAATTTCAGCTATTGTTTTGGCTGTGAAAGGAATTATTTGTCAATTTTTACTGGGTTTATAAATTGTGTGTTTATTTTTATTTTTGAAAATACTAAAAAGAAAGAAAATTCTTTCTAGTAGGAGTAGGAGGAATTTAATGTCTTTTTTCCTTTCTTTCTTTTTTCATCTGCCAATTCTCACCCACTACTGACACCCACTGACATCTACTGTACCAATTAGGTAAGGTGAAGCCCAACACATGCTTCTGCTAAGTCATATGAAGCCCGGCAATCATGTCTCTTCATATTGTTGCACACACAGTAACACACTTGGACAAAAAGCCAATTATACTCACAATTAATGAACTATTATAAAGATAATTTTCATATTTTTTATAATTAAATTTTGTGTGTCAATGAATTACAATGATTAGTCTTGGAAGTGCTACCTGAATGTAGAGATATAATATAGAGTGTGGTTTTAATGCAGCTACACAACATCTTAACTTATAATGCTTACTGCATAATAATAATAATAATAATAATAATAATAATAATCTGGGGCATTTATAAACCATAAGGTATTTTAGCAAATAGCAAAAAGAAAGAATCAAAGTAATTGGTGATATAAAGTTAATTTAATAATGTGCAAATAAGTCTGACTTACTTTCAAATTAATAATAGTAATGTTTAGGAATTACTGTACACTCACCTTGTAATGGAGTGACAGTCAGACTGACCACAGAAACAGTAGTGACAGTCAGGTTGTACACAGTATCAGTGTTACAGTAGTAAATCCCAGAGTCTGAGAGAGACAGATCCCTTATCATGAGTGATAAATCACCTAACACACTGTATCTGTGATCTGGATCAGGGTTGTGTTTAATGGTGTCTCCTCCAGGTTTAACAGTTATGATGGCCCGTCTCCCTTCAGGAACTCCTTTAGTCCAAATCACACTACCATCATTTCTACAGTAAAGATGAACATCTTTCCCCTCTGTTTCAGTCTTATACATTATGGCTGTAAAAACAAATACAACAAGCACTGAATTATAGACCGCTGTTGATCATATCTGCATGTTAGTTTTTATTTCTGAGAGATCTGATGACTATTTAACACATCATGCCAACTGTGCAGTAAATCAGCAGTTAAAATGCAGGTGAAGCTGCCTTTATTTAGTGTATAATAGTTTACTCACCACCGTGAGCTGTGTGTACAGAGCCATAAACCAGCAGAGAAGTTAAAGTAAGAAGCCACATTGCTGCCTCGTGTCCCTGTGAAAGTCACATGAAATGCTTTAGTCTCTGAGTGTGGCTTTAAAATGGAAAGAGAATAGAGGAACTGTGTCATGTGTGGACTGAGAAATTTGTTAAAAAGAAGATTGTGCAATGTTTTTTTAACAGCCTTTTAAGAACGATAAAAAAAGAAAGTAAAAAAAAAACATATTATGGTTTCTTTAAATTTTTTATGTATCTGTAACCGTAGAAAATGTGGAAGATCCAAGAGTGTGAATATTTACACCAGGTGCTGTTACAGATTGTTACATCCTGCTGCATGAGGTTCATCACAGACATGGTTACCCCTTTTTATTCAGTAAAACTTGTCTTGTTTTTTTGGACGATCATGACATGTGTGTCACTACATTTCTCATACGTTTTTAAAAACATTTAAATATATTCCTATTTCAGCCCTAAACTCTGTAAACTCTATTTTTTTATACCTGCATGTCAGTGGCGGCTGCTCTAAGACTACAAGGGAAGCTCTGCTTCCTCTACTATGTCAGAAAAAAAATGCTCATATATGCACTGTCGTATTTATATTGGTTTTAATAAAAGTGCGCTAGAATGTGTTCAACTTCATGACTAGCTCGTTCAGAATCAGGTATTTATTGTAGATTGAGTGACGCGATATACATTTCCGTGCAGCACAGCGCGTTAAATCCTTCACTGGATCTCTATGGGCAGCACAGAGGAGCTTCTTCACTGCAGAAAAGCTGGACGGTGATTGGATAAATACACCAAAATCGTCACTTCCAGGGAAGCTCATAAGGGTTTATTCTCTGGGAGTGAATGGAGCAGTGGGTGGGCCAGGACGCTGGGCTGCTGCATGATGATTGGAGGCGCTGTTTAAAGGGCGGAACCCCTTTTTTGATTGACAGCATTTCTTAAGTATACATTAGCGCTACAGAGATTCGAGTTTAGTCCCATGCGGATTTGCAGGTGAAGTGGTACGAAGAACTGCTGCACTCTGTAATGTTTGCTGGTGATATAAACCATTTTTGTTTGTACAAATCATTCTTTAAATAACAAAAAAAATTATTATAGCGTATTTCTCCTTGTTTCAGCATTGTAAAGTTCATATAATTAAAGTAGCTCGTGGAAGGAAAAACAAGCCAGCTAGCAAGCTGTGCATAATGGCAGATGCAGACGGGGCTAATATTGTTGACCTGCTTTTGGCAAAACCATTTAGTAGTCTTTTACGAGGAGAGACTTAGATTTAAACAGCAAGGCAGGCCAGGCCAATGCTCAAGATTGATTTGGTGCAAAAAACAGGAAAATATAAAAGGTCTTTTCAGCTCTCCTGGTACAGTATGACAAGGTGAACTGGCTGACTGGAAGTGCTGTGACAGAAAATGTACTGTTGTCCATGCCTTTTGACAAAACCTCCTCAGGGAATGGGATGTGTTTGGTCAAACGTGGGTTTTGAGGATCTGGGTAACTTTGACAGTTCATACAAAAGGCATAAAAAGTGCAAAGAACATAATGAATTTTATGATGAAGGCCTAATATGAGCCTCCCCTGTTTCAAAAGCTAGCAGCCGCCACTGTGCACAGATTTTGAAACAATGAACCCTTTTTACTCTTGTAAGTTCCTGCTGCTGAATGTGACCTTCATAAGAAAAACTTCTGCTACAACAACAATGGATAAATAGAACTATTACAGTATGAACGATGAAATGCACAATGAAGGAACAGTGCAACGGGGATGCAAATGAATAGCAGCTACAGTAAAGAAAAGTATCTCAGATTTGTTTTAACTCTTGTTTGTTCAGATCTTTGTTCCTCTGATCAGCTGCTAGCATCTCACTCTGACTCTCACTGCTCATGCTAGAGATAACATTAAGCAAAAGGATGGTAGAGTACTGAGAGAGTAGGTCCTACATGGCCCTCTGAGAAAAAGTAATTGCCCCTACAACTAAACCTTTCACATCAAGACCTGAGGTGGGATTCGAACCTACAAAGGTGAGGTGCTCCCATCCGTCATGGTTTGTTTTTTATTTTTTTTTCTGTATTTATTTATTGTTTTATTTATCTTTCACTCTCTCTTTGCTTTGCTTGGTTCTCAACACTATAAATACTGTGTTTCCTAAATATTTTTTCTTAGTTCTTCTGGTTCTTCAAAGGCTTTCTCTGTGCTAGGAAGGTGCACCATTGACAGTGGAGGTGGTCACGCTTCTATCATTTACCAACATGATCAACTGATTGTGCTGTTTAGACTCACACTGCCCGGAGCATAGCCGAGGGGACCATCATGGAGAGCACCTCACATCATTACCTCACCCCTCTTCTGTACATGAACACACTGAACTTGGCGTCTCTTAACATCCCCACACCGCCACATATAACAAGCATGAAATCTTCACTCTGGGTTTTATTCCAAGAGAGGAAAGAAAAAGAGGAAATGCTGATGTGTCACTGCAAAACCTAAAAATAACATTTCTGTACAATTTGTACATTTCTGGATGTTTTTTCAGAAACAAAATTATAGTCTTTTTATTTCGGATGTGCTCTCTGTGTGCATATTAACACACAGGAAAAATTATCAAATTATTATTTGGAATAAATTTGATATCAAAGATAATATACTGTATACGGAACTTAAATGAAACTAACCCTTTAACAGCTTTGAGAGCACTAATATATAATTATTTATATATTAAATTGGATTCACTATATCCTGTAGAACATGTGTTGAAGGTAACCTGATTAAGCCATCTCAACCACCTGGTTGATGTCCGTCATGCTAAACAATATCCACTAGGTGATGCTGCGTCTTTAAATAGTGTTCTTGTCATTTGTTTTTATAATATGAGAAATAAAGTAAATCTAAAGTTTAAAAACATTACATCACCAACAGCAACTGATTATTTTATGTAGCTTTTTTAAATTCTTTTTCTCTTTTTTTATTTGTAAATGTATTGATACAACAATAAATGCTTGACGTAACGACATTAATAATCACAGTTATATGCAGACAAATCATAGTTACATTCTATTATAACAGGAGATATAACCATCCAAATAAAAAAAGGAATAAAAATATGAAAAACAAATATAAATGTAAAGATCATGCTGTGTTCATTTGAATCTGTTTATTCTCTTTTGCCAATAGTGTTGATTCTGTAGGTTTACATCAAACTACACACACACACACAAACACAGAGAGAGTGTTTATTATCATTGTAGCTTTAGTCATGCCAGCCTTAAAAAGTCAAAATAGAAGAGTTAACATTTAAATGAACTTTCTGCCTTGTTTGTTTTATGGTCCAGATATCTGTATTCAAGTCTTAAGTGTTTACTTTATTAGCGGATCCGTCCCCTGTGTCGGCTGTGCTACCTGGATGTAGAGGTAATGTTACGAGGTTATACATGGATTCCGCCAGGCAGGTGAATAATAGCACAAATAAAAACTAAACGTGTGATGCTTAAGAATAATATATTCAATAATATGATTGCCTTAAGAAACATTGTTTACCGCATGAACAAATATGTCCCAAAGTCGTTTTATTGGATTGGGGTCGGGTGACTGTGGAGGCAGTGTGAGTACAGTGACCACATGTCATATTTCAGAAACCAGTGTGAGATGATTTTAGATTTTCTTACATGGAACGAAAAGGGATGGACACGGTCAGCAACAATACTCTGGAGTTTAAACCATGCTCAGTTGGTACTAAGGGGCCAAGAAACAGTATACCCCTCACACCATTACACCACCACCAGCCTGACCCACTGATGCACGGCTGGATGGATCCATGCTTTCATGTTGTTCAGACCAAATTCTGACCATCTGAATGTCAAAGAATAAATCGAGAATCATCCAACCAGATGTGGTTTTTCCAATCTTCTGGTGCATAGGGACCAGGTTAGTGAGGATGTTCACGCTCTGTCCATCAACACCTTTACCCCAAATCATGACACCATCATGTTTACAGACGAGAGCTGTCTCACTCCCCTCTGTATGTCTCTGATCGACTATGGCTCTAAAAACAAAACCAACAATCACTGACTGAAAATGTTCATGGCTTCTGTTCTTCTGTTTTTATTTCTTATTTATGCCCTATTTAAACGACCATGCAAACTGTACAATAAATCAGCAGTTAACATACAGGTAAAGTTGCCCTGCTTTAGTGTATAATAGTTCACTCACCACTCTGAGCTAAAGCTTAAAAAGTTAAAGCGCGAACCCACATTGCTGTCCTACAAGGCTCATACAAAATGCTTTAGTCTGTGTTCGCAATTTAAAATGGAAGAAAATAGAGAACTGTATCACGTGTGGCCTGATGTGTTAACTGTTAAAAGGGGGTTGTTGCTCTCTGCTTACTTATGCTTGTGCAACCTTATCTTACATCACTTATGTAAATGATCTGTAAAGATATTAGATTTTACAAATGCATCGAAAAGTGAGTGTAACGGTACAAATGTAAAAAAAAAAATATATTGGTTTCATCATAGATGTTAACTCTTCATGTCCATCCATCCAGGAACCTGTGCAGTACAACGACTGTGTAGTACAATGGTGACCATTGTATTTACCTCCATTTGGACCTCCGATCAACATTCACATGCACATTCACACACTATGGCCAATTTGGGAACGGCAGTTAACGTAATCTGCATTTCCTTGGACTGTGGGAGGAAATTGGAGAACCTGGAAGAAACCCACTAAGCATGGTGGGTTCCTGTTACTGGAAGTCATTTTCACAAAGCAAATGCCATTACAATTAAAAAGGACAGACAGGCATTCTAAAAAAAAAAATCTTTAAAAAATATATATTTTATTTCTCTTATAGCACAGCAATTTGCCAGTACCTGTTAACTAAATGATTACAAATTATACTAAAAAACATTTAAAACCATTTAAGTGTGGTCTTTAATTCAGACCTTGCTGAGAAAAATGTAGGCTACCGTAGTTCTAACAAATGTAAAATGTAGGCTAGTTCTAGGCTTGTAAAAGAATTTAAAACCTCAGATGATGCTTATCATCTACTTCAGTCTCTGCTATCACTCTTAGCTCCACCGTGTTCTCATTGCAGTAATATCGTGAATGTGAGAATCTAAATATACACAGAATCAGACTTGTTCCTGAGCTGTAACGTCTGTCTGCGATGTGTTTGGTAACCATGTCCCTGTAGATGGTGATAATCTTCTCCCTTTTTCCACCTACATCTCTGCACCAGGTCACACTGTCCTCAGTCTCATCGCCAAATTTAAGGAGATGTTTTTCTCTCTACAAGATTGTTTTTACTGTCGGTCATAATGCAGGAGGAAATTAGAATAGATTCGATTCAATAACTTTGTCATTGTGCAAAGTACATGTACAAAGCCAATACTGATACCTCTTGCATGCTAAGCAAGCTCACTACCATTTGAGATAATTCCCTATTAGAAACATTTACTAAAATGCACCTCTCTTTGAGAATTAGGTCTTGTTGTTTTATATTGCACACTGGTCTAAACCACTCAAAATGAGCACTTTTCAGTTTCAGGTCAAACTTTTAAAATGTATTGTTTTTAGTATTCCTTATGAATTATATCAATGGTGAGTGAGACAGTGGTGAGGGACAGTGGTGAGAGGAGTCCTTGAGTGTGTCCTAACGACTGACGCATGAGGGATAAGAAACCCATTGATCCAAGCCACCAGTCCAGTGGCCCTCCAAGATCCCATGATCCAGGGGTCTTCTGAACTCTCATGGGTGTAATACAGCAGGGAACACATTAAAATGTGCAGGGCATGGGGTCCTTCAGGTCTAGGGTTGGGAACCTCTGCCCTATAGGGAGTCTGTGTCACTGCTCTTCTAGCTATGGGTATTATGGTTTCTTTGGTCCCATGGCCCTGTCTCTCATTCCCAAGTCAGTGGGGACTTTATTGTTTGTATGTGTTCATGAGAACATCCAAGAGGTCCCTATCACAGAGGTCTGAGTTATAAAGCAGAATGAGAAATGGTCCATGTGTGAAGGTGTTGTAATTGACCTCTCTGTTCCTCTGCTTAATTCCTCTTTTTTCCCGGATTGAGCAAATTTAATATTAAAGCATTTATTTTTTTGCCTCAATATATTATCTCTGTGTGTCTTTGGTATATTCCACTGCTGCATGATTGGCACAATATATTATAATGCTAATATATACAATACATGTACAACTCATATGCACATGTGGAAGCCACCTGCCCCAGCTGTCCCTGTGCACCAGCCCAGGTCTAAGGAATTTGTTTTAAAAGGGGACTTTGGATCAAAACCTTAAATATACAGTCAGCTCAATTAACTTTGGAACAAAGGCACCATTTTGGCACTCAGCATCCGTACACCACCACACTGAATTTAAAACAGGTTCAACCCATAAACAGACACTGGACGTATACATTTGGTTCCATGTTTGCCATCATTCTGGGTTTTGATCCCACTGGGTTTTTATCATTGCATTTTTTTTTCTGCCTACGATATTATGTTTGTTAATGATGTGAGCTTCTGACAGCTTTTGACTTTATTTTTCCTAATTTGTTTCTAATAGAGGTATCACATCTCAGCCGCCTGGGACAAAATTTTATCAAGTAAGTTTGTATCTCGTCACTACAACCGAGAAATAAAAAACTACAGTCTGAAATCTTTTTAAAGTTATGAAATAAACAAGTAAACAAACAAACAAGCAATTAAAGTTTTTAATAAACAAAAACTTGTTTAATCACATCCCATTAAAAATATCTAGAATATCTTTTTTTGTCCATACAACTCTGCATATACAGTATAACTGTATTATTTATATTTATATTAAAATCCATATCCAGCATTAATACAGTGTACTGAAATAACGCTGCTCTTTATTCACCACCGTGGGTTGTGTGTGTACACTTACACACAGCAGGAGACAGATAAACCTAAAATATTTCATCCTGACCAAATGAAAATGTTTATAATAAGCAACAACATTAATATTATAAATGACACTCTGACGTGTAATGTGTTTTATAGAAAGTGATGTGATTGTGTGCGCTTTCGCAATGTTCTTAGAGGAACTGCTACTTGGTAGTGGGTGGCATTCAGTATATACTAGAGTTTGACACGTCATTGACAGGAAGAGGGTTTTGTAGAAATAGTTAAAAGCTAATTATAATCTGCTGATTTTTAATGTAATCAGTGATATTATTATTATTATTATTATTATTATTTGAGGTTGAAGCCCACGTCCATGTCTGTCTGTCTGTCTGTCTTTTTGTACAGCAGAACTCTCTGTCTAACTTATTAATACAAAGAAATCCCATTCTGTAAGGTTGAGTATCTTCTGTCCAGCAGTCCATTTAAGTCTATATTAAGGTCACAGTTGGACGCATGTGCCGTAAAAATATGCTGTTTATAAGCATTTGGATTTTATCTATGGAGCATGCTTAGCTTCATACAAATCCTGAAAGACTGGTAAAGTCTCATTAAACTCTGTCCAGCCCTCTTTGTGCAACGCTGTGACAATATCTGGCTGGACAGAAAGACAGACAAGCAGACAGAAAGACAGACTTTTTTTTTCTGGGACTAGTTTCTGGTCCTCTAATGTATGAAAAGTAAAGATATAATTGAAAGAGCAAGATATACAGACAAAACCTTTTATAGCTTCAATTCTCAATTCTCTTTTTGTTTTAAATGTAATGACCCCCCTCAGACCATAACCGAGAAGACACACTTGCATGGGATGGGAATTGGTCTATCATAACTGTAACTGCCAAATATGTCTCAGACATACACACTTCCAGGCTCAAACCCCCATGTATTACACGTTAACATCAGTAGCCCAATCAAATACAGACACAAACCGTACAATGAGGTAGCAAGATTAAACTTTTAATTTTAACCTTTAAATTAAAATTAAAGTCATCCACACCTTTATATTTCTCTTCAATTAAAATTTAACCTGGTTTTGAACAAACCAAAAAATTTAAAAATCAAACAAATGAAGTTTAATACTGGGGATTTTTTCCCCCAATCAGTCAGAGTCTCCACTCCTCCTCCTAACCCAGCTAAACTCTTTCTCTACTGTATATTACAGTACTTTCATTCTTTTTTATTCTGTCCCAAAACTCCAACTCTTTTCCCTCCAAATTTAGCCCCGCCCACTCTTAAACCTGATGATCTAGACCATTTCCAGTACAAAAAGAAACAACAACAACAACAAAAGAAACAGAAAAAGGATAAAGATGTATTCCACCAAGGTTTGAAACAGGATATTTCAGTTATACACAACCCCCTTATTATCCTTTATACTCTAACTAGGTTACATTGCTTTATATATTATCTATGTCTGTATACTGTAAAGGATTAGTTATACTGTTGGAGTTGGTAATGTGTTGAGTTAGTAATCAGAATGTTTCAGGTTTAATGGTTTAATATAGACATATTATGCTAATTTTATCTATCTATCTATCTATCTATTTATCTATCTATCTATCTATCTACTGTATCTATCTATCTACTGTATCTATCTATCTACTGTATCTATCTATCTATCTACTGTATCTATCAATCAATCAATCAGCAGAAGGTGGTTGAGATGATGGTCAGAGGTCCTTAACAGTTAATGCTCAGTTGGTGGCTCAGTGACATTTACATTTAGGCATTGGGCAGACGCTCTTATCCAGTGTTTTCAGTCAAACACTGTTGGGATGGGGTTTTCTTTCTTTTATTTATTTATTTATTTAGGTTAGATTGGTGCACTTCACAGGTCCCTGATCCTGCAAGAGCAAGAAAGGCCGCATGTCTGTGTTAGAGGTCTGCAACGGGGACTGGAGTCAGATGAACAGAGATGTTTGTGTTTGGGACAGAAGCCTGACTCAGACACAGCTACCTTTTCAAGAATTTTGGCCCGGTTTCCAGGTGGAAAAATTAGTTCAGAAACATGATTTCAGTTAAAAGCCTGAAGTTAAATCAAAGAGTGGACAAACCCAAAGCCCTGGATGATGGAGGGTTATTTTGCATAGTGCTAGAACAGACTGACTCCTGGTGAATTTCTGCTTGTTTGTTTTTTCCCCTACATTATTACCTACATCATTCATTAAATAGATTGTAATGCGTACTGATTCCAGGTGGTTTAAGTAAAGTCCTCACTCTATTATAAAATTCTATATTAGTAACAAAAAATTTTTTAGCTACAGTAAAAGCTTTTTCTGGTGGAAAGTTTTGTTCAGAGTGAGTCTCCTGGTGTACAGTAGGTACAGTCTTGGTGTTTGGCTGTTCAGGACAGTGGCTTATGATTTGTGATGGCGAAGTTTATGTGGGAGTCAAGGAGCAGTATGATGAGAAATGAGACCCTCCATGTTTTAATAGGCAGTAAAGTGTTTGGTGTAGAGGATCGACAGTCATTGCAATAATCAGTCGAGTCTTTAAGTGAAGCAGTAAAAGCATATTTGTTTATATTATTTATCTAAAAAGTTATTTTTTATTTATATCTGTATGTTTAAAAAAGTGTGTGTGTGTGTGTGTGTGTGTGTGTGTGTGTGTGGTGTGTGTGTGTGTGAATATAGCAGATAAGTTCTTCAGTGTGGCTTTTATTTCAAAACTGATAACACAAAGAGGAAATGCTGATGTGATTGTCATTACAGAACCTGAAGTACTGTTTTCTGCAGAAAGCACATCATATTCTTCTTTACACACGGAGCAATAAGGTCTTCTGTCACATGTGCTGTCTGTGTACAGTATACTTACATTAAACTAATAGTTCTTATTCCTTCTTTAAACACATATACAGTAGATGTAGGTGAGATAAAAATTAATTCAGCATTAATGTAAACAAAACTAAAGCCAGAACACATTACTTTACATTACACCTTGTATTAATTTATGTGAAAACAAAGTAAAATAATCACATAGTGTGGTGAAAGACCTGATGTTATTGAGTTCAATTAAAAGAAAAGTAAATAAATATATAAAGGTAATAACAGTGCAACACAGCGCAGATCGTCCAAACGGCAGGTTAATAGATTCAGTAATAAATGTTTCACGTGATAACTATACCCATAATTAAAGTTTAAGTCACATTCTGTCATAAAAATAGGTACGTTTACTGTCAAAAGAAAAGAAAATATAGAACTTAGACCCATATGAATGTTGTGTGTTAGTGTGTGATCTGGAGTCATGGATGTGGAGCCAGGCAGTAAACATCTTCTTTTGGGATTGTCTTGTTATCTGCAGAGAAATACAGTCTGATTATCTGTAGAGCGCAGGGTCAGTCATGATACAGCGCCCCCTGGAGCAGATACAGTTAAGAGCAATGGGGTCCAACAATACAAAAGGGTCCAATAATGGTAACCTGGTGGAGCTCGGGCTTGAACCATCAACCCCCAGATCAGTAACTTAGTGCCTTAACACTCCGAGACAACACTGTCCAGCCTGTTAATCTGTTTGGCACTGATTCCCCACAGCACACACCTACACTTCCACACTGCACTTTCCGTCATATACACTCACTTCCACATTCAAAGTCATTTTTATTTACATACATCTGGAGTTGATTACACATCTGTAAACTGAACTGTTTGTTGTTCAGTGTGAAGTTTCACTCTGAGTTTAGTGTAAGCTTTCTGATTATGTGTTCTCTCTTGCATGGTTCTTGATCGTGTTTTGATTACCAATTGTAGTGGTTCCCATTTTGGTCTCTGGAAATCTGCTTGCTGCATGCCTGACCGTGAACTTTTTACTTATTTTTTTTTAATTGTTCATCTGATTTTGTTTTTATTTTTCTTCAATAAAGTCAATAATTGCGATGTAAGCTATTTCTCCTGTCTTGCATATACTTGCATGTAATGTTGATGTTGAGTTCCTGACATCACTTGCATTATAGCACCTTATAGCTCTAGACTTTTTTATTATCTTATGTTAGTTAGTGAGGTGGGAATGGAACTCCAATACAAATTAGTTTTCAGAACAACTTTTTAGTTTTCAAAATATACAGTAGAAGCTTCTCTGTCCTAAAGATGTTAGAACACTTAAAAACTACAGCTTTACATCCACCTGTTACAAAGTGTGTTGACACTGGAGACTCCTTCCATACTGTAGATGTTACATACACATATCCTTACAAATACATCATCATTATGGATGCTTTTAATCTGTTTGTGCTAGTGAAATTCTAAATGGACAAAGAGGACATATTTTAATACATAAAAATGTAATTGGTGGTCAACTGATATGTGCAATCCAACACCTGGATTTATAGGAAAGTAGTTAAATAGTAGTAACTGTAATTGTAACTGCTTCATCACATCATGCCATTATTGTTTTTTTTTTTGTTTGTTTTTTACTGGAACACAGACACAGTGTTCATTACTTATGTGGTATTATTCATGCATGCTTTAAAAAGAAGTGTTAAAAATGAAATAAATTTCAAACCTTTTCCAAGTAAATTATTGTCCACCGAGGTTATTGTGGTCCTGATATCTGTATTTAATATATGGAATAAAGTGTATACATTTTGTGTATTAATAATAATGTTTTTTTATGGCAAAAATAGATTTAACCTGCAGATAAAATTCTATACAGCAAGTTAATGTTTAAAGTCATTACCTAAAGTCGATCCTTCCTCTGTGTCATCTGTGCTGCCTGGATGTATAGTAACAGTAAGTTAGACTCATTTTTGTGTTTTTTTTAATTAATTTTTCTAAATATATAGGTCTAGACTAATGTTTAAAAAGAACATTAATTTGCACATGTTTAAGATCGTCACTGAATATTAATGTTTATGTCCCACTGAATAACATATGTGTTGCAAAATGTTTGTGTATAAGATCAGAACATGAATATGGAGTGTGACTGTAATTACCTTCTACTGGCATCTGCTGAATACCTGCAGAGAAATACAGTCTGATTACTGATTGATCTAACTGTTATCTCTCCTTCTCTTCTCTCTCTCTTTTCCTCTCCCTGTCTCTATCACTCTCATTACACATGTCTCTCCTGAGCTGCCAGTGATCCAGACCTCCTCTCCCCTCTGGACCTGTCTGATTCGTCCTGGTGTCCCTCTTCTGGTTGGGACACCAGGACACCTGTTTGGAAATCTCATCACACCATTGTTCTGTGTGGTCTTCCTAGGATGTGTGTGATGACTGGGGACGGTTCCACTTCACCATGAAGACGGTCCTGTCCTCGGCTGATGCAGACAGATGTTCTTTAAGGAATCATGACTGCAGTTGCTCGATAGTTCAGGACTAGAGTTTCCTACAGTCTACCTGAGCCTCCAATAACCAACTGGACTCCATATTGACTCTAACAATCTCCTGTTGTACTGAACTTCCAGCCTCCTAACACCCAGTATAACTGCAGATCAATCCCTGCTATCCATTATCACCCAGGGATATAAAATACTATGATACAGTACATCTATACAACAGTTTGTTCTGCCTGAGTAATCGGATTGAACAAGAGGCCTTCCATGAGTGATGATATAGAGTGTAACAGCACTGGGATATTTAACGATATGTTAAACAGAAACATGATCTTGTATTAAGTACTGTGTTGTCTTGATCGGTCTGCCTCTCTCCTTTGTTGCCTGGTCTAGTGTTTTGTGTTATGCTTTGACCTGGACTGATCGTGTTGTATCGATGCTGTTATTTTATCTCCACAGTGTTTGCATTGTTTTTTTTATTACAGTACACCTCATGCACATCATGGATCCTAATTCTTACCCTGAATCTCCACTGTTACACCATACGCAGGCCCAGATTCGTAACTGCTGCACTACCCCAGTGTGCCGTCAGTGTAGCCTATCTATGCGTCAGTACGTCTGTCGTCACTAACCACATCCTGTGTAAGCCTAGACGGAGAGACAGAAACGCCCTGTTGCTTTTTTCTTCCAGTATTTAGCTTTGATTTCATCTCATAAGCTCATGTGTTTTATTTAAAATAAATAATGTACACGCTGCATCACAAATTCATTTGATAAGTTTCCTTAATCTGTTTCAAATTTTGAATTTCATTTACGCCTTTGAGTTTGATAATTGCTATTCTGCTTATTGTTGTGGTTCTTCTTTTTTTTTTCGGGATATACTGTTTGTAAATCAACTGCCTTTCTGCCAGCATTTAGCGGCATTTTATTGAATCTTCCTGGAATCTTTTTTGCTTCCTTCTATTGCAATATAAATTTCACTTGCAAGTGCATCCACATTAACTACTAAGAAAGTGAGTGGAAAAGAATGAGCTTTGTGGAAGCTTTTAAAGTCAGTTTCTGTTCAACTATTGCACCTGAGCAGATAAAACAACTTCAATAAATAAATTAATTAATTAATGTAAAAATATGCTTTTATTTATGTACATAGATAGATTTTTTTTTTACTCACGACCGTAGGCTGTATTTCCGCTCACACACCATGCGAAGACACACGCAATCCCAAAATACTATATATAGTATAGAATATACACTCAATCACACTCTTGCACCTGTCACTTTGTGCTCCATGCACCATTGGTACCTTCGCTACCTCAACCCAGGAAATAACATTAAAAAAAAAAATGTACATACCTTGTTCATACTGTATTTATACCCCGTCTTGTTTACTGGTTTATATTGCTCATTATAATGTCACTTGTCACTTTAATCAACTAAAATAAGCACACTTGCACTATTCCTATTGCACTGTTCCGTTTCTCTCCATATCTGCCTTCTGTGTTGTTAACTGTCCCTTTTTGCAGAACAGTAACTAAATTACAGTGGGAGCCACGTCAAACAGCCGCTTGGAGCATGATAGGTCCATGACAGGACCGTGACAGGACGGAATGTGATCCCCCGCGATGACGTAATTAACGATGCCCCGCCCCATAAACGCCCCCATGCGCTTTCTAAAAAGATGGTTGCAATGCTGTATAATTCCGCCAGATGGAGCATTAACTGCTTCAGTTAACTGCAGTGTCCAAGCAGCCGGTTACTATATTTAATATATATAACATAACTTACGTCAACATAGTTTCATAAATAGATGATGTGGTAAAAAAGAGGGATAAAAAACGATTCATAAAACAGATTTAAATCACTCAATACACAACCCATGATGCTTATGCTATTTTTAATTAATGATTAAATTAATTAATTAATTAATAAAACTACTTATTGCAATATTTTTCAGGACATCCTTAATAATACTTAAAGACACGGTAACATCTGTAATTTATCTATACCAGTCGTTGTAAGTACGGAATACAAATGTGGGCTATGTACAGTATTTTACATTACAGTGTATTTTATCTATTTCCGTTTAATACACTGGTAGATAATATTTTGCTGCAAAGTAAAGCTTAAATTTTAACTTCTGCTTGAGTTTGTTTTCGTTATATTTTTGATGTGTTCGCTGATGGGGTTTTTTTCGCTGATAGTCAAAAATTGGCATAACAAATCGATTAATGGCGCATAATATCTGTTCATACGGATCAGTATGTCTTTAGTCATTTAACCAGCATAACGTTCCCCCATCAAAGATCTGATGGGACATTAATCACTTATCACTACGGTGAATAGATGCGGCAGCAGAGACAGATTAAATCCCCATAAACATTCACACCTGAACACAATACTAACAGAACTAAACAGGTCCAGAGGGTCAGCGCCTGTTATCAGGACAGGGATCACCTACAGGAGACTACTGTAATTTTTACTGCTTATATACTTTTGCCATAGTTTCATTTGGTTTTACGCGATTTCATGTTTTATTTGTTTGTGTGTACGTGTGTGTGTGAGAGAGAGAGAAAGAGAGAGAGAGAGAGAGAGAGAGAGCGTGCACGAGAGAGGGCTTATATCCAGGATTTATCCAAGGTTACTAAAGACTGGCTTACTACTACTAATAAAAATATTGTGGCGTGGGCGGGGTTTGGCACTAGTAACCATCATGCTTTGCGGGAGGGGTTGTTAGGTGTTCACCCTGTCGAGGAAAGGTGTTTGGGATAGTGGCTTCGGCCAGGGTGTGTGTGTGTGAGTCAGAAGTGTGTCTTTAGTAATGTCAATGTGTGGTTTATGTGCTGTGTTAAATAAATTACTCCCAGCCATTTGCATTGGGCAGCAAGGAAGCTCACCCGTCTCTCCAAGTGCCTGCTTAGCGGTGAAAAACGCTACATTGGTGTCAGAAGTGGGATGGAGAATAACGGGTTAGAGCGCACCCCGGAGGAAGCTACAGCTCCGTGCGCCGTCAGCCGGCGAGGCGACCTGCAGCTGCACCTGCCGTCCTACGATGGCGCTGTCGAGCCCCACGCGTTCATCGCCCAGGTGGAGCTAGCCGCCGACTTTGCGGGCTGGTCCCCGGCGGAAACAGCCGTCCGGGTGGCTCTCTCGCTTGAGGGCGAGGCGCTCCGGTCGTTGGAAGACCTCCGGGCGGATCAGAGGAAGGACTGGGCGAAGCTGCGGGAGTGGCGAAGCTCCACTTCCGGTTTGGCGCGGGTGACCGTCAGGAGGCCGCGGGCGAAGAGCTAGCGACCCGCGAGCGGAGCGCCTCCGAGCCACTGGGGGCGTTCGCCATGGACGTGAGATCTCTCGCTCGCCGGGGCTACCCGGAATTCGGGCCCGTCCAGCAGGAAGAGCTAGCTCGCCGTGCGTTCCTGCGGGGAATTCGGCCGGCGCGGCTGCGCGAGCACCTCCGGTTAGCGGCACCGGCTTCCCTGTCTAAGGCGCTAGCGAAGCCGAGCGTGCCGAGGCCATCATGGCAGAACATTGCGGCGAAAGAGCCGAGCGTTTTCCCATGGCTCGGGGCCGCTCGGTAGGTGAACCTAGCCGGGGACAGGGCTACCCGTCGCGGCTAGGCCTCGACTCAGCATCCGAGATTCCGGGACGACGCCGAGGCCAAGGACAGCCGGACTACCGCTGCAACGTTCCCCGTCCGGAGGACAGCGTACCCCAGCAGCCGTTACAACCAGCTGGGGGGAAGCCGCCTCCCACAGCCGTCTCTGTTTCCCCAACTGCCGGGCCTAACTTTCGGTCAGGACGTGTAGGAAATCGCGCGGGCGTCTACGTGAACTGTGGCCTGGACAACGTTTCGCTACGGGCGCTCGTGGACACCGGCTCTACAGTTTCGCTGCTGCGCTGGGGAGTATTGAAACAGGGCGAGCGCGGTTGTATGCTGCCGGCCCCAGCCTTGACCATTCGCACCGTATCGGGGAGCTATTTGGAAATACGGGCCTGTCGCACTGTGCGAATACAAGTAGGTGCAATCAGTCTTTCTTATCCATTCTTTGTGGCAGACATTGAGGATGATTGTATCTTGGGGTTGGACATTTTGGAAAGGTGGGGTGCGGTACTGAATCTCGCTGACGGAACGTTACGTGGTAACTTCGGGTTAGCCAGGTTGCTAGTTCCCAAAGCGCAGCCGGACGTGTTAGTGGCGCGCACCCGGGGGGCGGAACTTCCGGTGGACGCGCCGTGTAAACATCCGGTAGCAGACCGAGCAAGAATAATGGCCGAGCTTATGCAGCGTAGCAGTGTGGGGCTAAGTCAGACACAGACCGACACAGTGAAGTCCCTGTTACATGAGTTCGCGGACATTTTCGCGGTAGATGAGCGCGAGTGCACACATACTAATTTGGTGCAGCACACGATTGATACGGGTAACGCAGCTCCTGTTCGGTTACATCCAAGACGCCTTCCTTTAGCTAAACGAGCTATAGCCGAGCAGAAGCTGCGTGAGATGGCCGACTCGGGCGTCATAGAGCCAGCGTCCGGACCGTGGTCTTCACCGGTTGTTTTGGTGCGTAAAAAGGACGAATCGTGGCGGTTTTGTGTCGATTACCGGCGGTTGAACGAGGTAACGCGCAAAGATTCTTATCCGTTGCCGCGAATAGATGATGCGCTGGAACACGTTGCGGGCTCAGCGTGGTTTAGCTCGTTAGATCTGCGTAGCGGGTACTGGCAAGTAGAGCTCGCCCCGGAAGCGCGACCTAAAACCGCGTTCTCGATCGGGCAAGGGCTATGGCAATTCCGGCGCATGCCGTTCGGCCTATGTAACGCTCCAGCTACGTTCGAACGGTTGATGGAGAAAGTGTTGGCCGACATTCCTCGCAATCGTTGTGTCGTCTACCTGGACGATTTAATGGTGCACGGCAAGGAGTTTGAGGTCGCGCTAGCTAACCTACGGGAGGTATTTTTGGGTATCCGGCGGGCGAATTTGCGGCTTAACCCGAAAAAGTGCCAGCTGTTGCGGCAAGAGACCGTGTTTCTGGGACACGTGATTAGCGCTCAAGGGATTGCCACCGATCCAGCCAAAATTGTTGCGGTACAGAATTGGCCTGAACCGTTAACCGTGTCGCAGCTACGCACCTTCCTCGGGTTAGCCTCGTACTATCGTCGGTTCGTGAAGGATTTTGCCACGATCGCTAGTCCGCTGCACGAGCTCACGAAAAAAGAATCAGCCGTTTCGCTGGGACGGGGTGCACGCGCGCGCTTTCACTCGGTTACGGGAAGCTCTGGTCACATCGCCCGTTCTCGGATATCCTGACGCGTCTCATACGTTTATCCTCGACACGGACGCGAGCGATGTACGGCTAGGGGCTGTCCTGTCTCAGGTTTCCGAGGGTAAAGAGCGTGCTATCGCCTACTTCAGCCGCGCGTTGTCTGGACCGGAGAAAAATTACTGCGTCACGCGGCGCGAGCTGCTAGCGGTCGTCGCGGCCCTTAAACATTTTAGGCCGTATTTATATGGGCAATCCTTCTCGCTGCGGACCGATCACGCTTCGCTGGTGTGGCTGCTTAGCTTTAAAGAGCCCGAGGGGCAGTTAGCGCGCTGGCTCGAGCGGTTGCAGGATTATAATTTTACCGTTCAGCACCGAGCGGGAAAACTGCATGCTAACGCCGATGCTTTATCCCGCCGGCCGTGTAGCAAAGAGCGTTGTCGGCACTGCGAGCGGGTTGAAGAGCGTGTGGGTAGTCGCGACATCGAACACTCTCCGACCCCAGTGAATCAGAACATTCTCCCTGCGCAGTCCTCCGGAGCCCCCGTTAATAATCAGCCGACCGAGCCGGCGTGCAGCCGAGTTACTGCGTCGCCTACATCATCACCTGTAGTCGTTCCGCCGGTGCCGCAGATGGACTGTGATCAGCTCATTGCCGAGCAGGAAAAGGATCCGGCACTGCAGCGGGTACTAGGTTGGGTTAACGCGGGCCAGAGACCGGATTACGCTGCGGTGGCTCACCTGGGACAAGAGGAAAAGGCCCTCCACTCGCAGTTTAATCGACTCATGTTGCGGGGGGGCTTACTCTACCGCCACTGGGAACGGCCGTGCGGCGCTGGCGAATCTTTTCAGCTGCTGGTGCCACGGACTCTGCGGGCACGTGTGTTGGGGATGGTCCATGGGCACGCGGGCGCGGGACACTTTGGAGTCACTAAAACGCTGCGGCGGTTGCACGCTCGTTTTTACTGGGCGGGCTGCCACACGGATAGTGAACTCTTTGTTCACAGATGCGACGTCTGAACGGCAAAGAAGGGCCCTACCCAGCGCTCGCGCGCACCCCTGCAAGACTTTCGGGTGGGGGCACCTATGGAGCGTGTGGGCGTGGACATTCTCGGGCCGTTTCCCATTTTCGATCGCGGGAACCGGTATGTGCTAGTGGCCATGGACTACTTCACCAAGTGGCCGGAGGCGTTTGCTGTGCCTGACCAGAGCGCTTCCACCACCGCCCGAGTGCTGGTGGATGAGGTGTTCAGCCGGTTTGCCGCCCCGGAGCAGTTACACAGCGATCGAGGGCGTAACTTCGAGGCGGAGGTGTTTGCGGCGGTGTGTGAGCGCCTCGGGGTGAAAAAGACCCGCACCACGCCCCTTCATCCACAAAGTGACGGCCTCGTGGAGCGGTTCAATCGGACGCTCACCACCCAACTCGCCGTGCTGACCAGCGACCGGCAGAAGGATTGGGACGAACATTTGCCTCTCGTGCTGTGGGCATATCGCACAGCAGTGCAGGAGTCCTCACAGCTGACGCCAGCTGCGTTAATGTTCGGGCGCGAGTTGCGCACGCCTGTGGACCTTGTGTTCGGGCCACCTCCACAGTCTGATTTACCCACGAAGCCTGGGTTGGATTATTTTTGTTATTTGAAAGACAAATTGTTCCGTGTTCACGAATTGGCGCGTAGACACTTGGCGGACGCCGGTGTTAAACAGCGCCGCGTGTATGACACTCACAGCCGAGGGCGAGACTTTGCTACTGGGGAGCGGGTTTGGGTGTATTCCCCCGGAAGGAAAAGGGGGCTCTCGCCTAAGCTCATGTCTCACTGGGTGGGCCCCTGTACGGTAATCGCCCAGCTCTCTGAGGTAGTCTACCGGGTAAGGTTGACGGGGCGGTCGCGAGTGGTCGTGCTCCACCGGGACCGTCTTGCGGCCCTACCAGCCCAACGCCAGCGAGACCTTGAACTCTGGGGAGGTCGGTCCGCATCAGGGAGAGGGTAGCGGCCCTCCTTCCCCCGCAACAAGACTCAGGCGTTCACAACGCCAGCGCCGACCACCGTCACGCTTCCAGGACTGAGTGCGCCATCGTGACCGGGGACGGTCACAGCTCGGGTGGGGGCAGTGTGGCGTGGGCGGGGTTTGGCACTAGTAACCATCATGCTTTGCGGGAGGGGTTGTTAGGTGTTCACCCTGTCGAGGAAAGGTGTTTGGGTTAGTGGCTTCGGCCAGGGTGTGTGTGTGTGAGTCAGAAGTGTGTCTTTAGTAATGTCTGTCAAGAACTAACCTGAGATGACCAGAAGACGTAGCTTTAGCGGTTAGCCCTTTGTAGCGTGAATGGTAAACCCAAACGCGGATGAAACACGAGTAGGCAGGATAATCACGCTTTTAGTCTAAAAACTCTCACAGATGGGGAGTAAGGGAAAGACACAATCTAACCCGCGTAAATACACACTCGATCAGGAATTGAAACCAAAAAGGTGAGTACTCACAGTTAGAAGCAGGAATCAGACGTGGCATCGGCAAAACTCAATGACTGAGCGAGGTGCTATGGTCTGTTTACCTCTTTTATACTTCCTGGTTTGCGACCGCTTAACCTCCGGGTCCTAGTGCCGGTCGCGTTCCGAGTGTGCATGACAGTACCCCCCTGTCCAGGACCGGCTCCAGACGGTCCTGAGGTGGAGGATACCCTGTGACGGTAGTCCCGGATGAGCTCAGGATCGAGGATGAACCGTGCTGGGACCCAAGATCGCTCCTCGGGGCCGTAGCCTTCCCAATCGACCAGGTACTGGGTGCCCCTGCCCCGAGGTCGCGAATCGAGGATTCGTCGCACGGTGTAAGCGGGACCGCCGTCAATGATTCGGGGAGGAGGAGCAGGGGGGGTGGGTGGAACCAGAGGTGAGGTAATGAAGGGTTTTAGCTGTGATGTATGGAAGACTGGGTGGATCCGGAGCGCCGCAGGCAGCTGGAGCCGGTAGGTGACAGGGTTAATCCGTAACGTGATGCGGTATGGTCCGATGAACCTTGGTGATAGTTTTCTTGATTCGGTGTGCAGATGGAGGTTTTTTGTTGATAGCCATACCTTGTCACCTACGTGGTACAACCGTCCCGGTGGGTGTCGGCGTCGATGCTGGGCGACGTAGCTGGTGTTGGCTTGCTGGATGGCGCGATTCGCTTGATTCCATATCCGCCGACACCTACGGACCAACTGTTGGGCCGATGGTACGTCAACCTCCGGTTCTTGATGGTCGAACATGGGAGGATGGAAACCATGGCACACCTCAAATGGGCTCAGGTGGGTGGCTGAGGAGACGTGTAGGTTGTGTGACAGTTCGGCCCATTTGAGGTAGCGGGCCCAGGAGCGCTGGCGATCGGACACGAAACATCTCAGGTAGCGCTCCAGTTGTTGGTTGGTCCGTTCCGTCTGACCATTAGTCTGGGGATGGTAACCGGACGACAGACTACAGGTGGAATTGATCAGACGGCAGAAGGCCTTCCAGAACCGGGCTGTGAACTGGGGCCCTCTGTCCGAGACGATGTCCTTTGGGAACCCATGCAGTCGGACTACGTGTTCCAAAATCAATTCTGCGGTGTCTTTAGCTGATGGGAGTCCGGCTAGGGCCACCAGGTGCACGGCCTTGGAGAACCGATCAACGATGGTTAAAATGGTGTCCTTACCCTCTGAAACCGGCAGGCCCGTGATGAAATCCAGGGCGATGTGCGTCCAGGGCCGTCGAGGAACTGGGAGTGGTTGGAGTTCTCCTGGAGTTGGTTGGTTTGTGTCTTTTGCCCTGGCGCACACCGGGCACGCCTGAACGAACTCGAGGACGTCTCTCCTCAAGGAGGGCCACCAGAACGCTTGTCGGATAAATGATAACGTTCGTCGCGCCCCAGAATGTCCGGCGATGGTGGACGAATGCCCCCATTGGAGAACCTCTGCTCGCAGCTGTTGGGGTACGTAGAGTCGTCCAGGCGGCACACCTGCCGGTTTGGTCTCCGCCGCCTGTGCCTGGCGGACCCTGGTCTCCAAATCCCAGTGGAGGGGTGCGAGGATTCGGGATGGGTGGATGACAGGCACGGGTTCCGCCCGGGGGAGGTCGTCCTCATACTGGCGTGATAGGGCGTCAGCTTTGGTGTTCTTCGACCCCGGACGGTAAGAAAGATGGAAATTATATTGTTCGAAAAATAGTGCCCACCGTGCCTGTCGTGGATTGAGCTGCTTGAGGTTCTTGATGGTGATCAGGTTTTGGTGATCGGTCCAGACGATGAATGGTTCACTGGCGCCCTGGAGCCAGTGACGCCATTCCTCCAAAGCCCACTTTATGCCCAACAGCTCGCGGTCCCCTACCCCGTATCGCTGCTGAGTGGGGTCAAATTTTTTGGAGAAGAAACTGCAAGGGTGCAGTTTCTGGTCTGGACCTCGCTGGGAGAGAACCGCGCCGGCGCCCACATCCGACGCGTCCACCTCCACAACGAAGGGTTTATTGGCATCCGGATGAAGAAGAATCGGGGCGGTTGTGAAGCGATGGCAGAGTTCCTTGAAGGCTGAGATGGCGGTAGGATTGAGCTGAAATGGGTGAGGTGAGGGCCTGGTCAATGTGGTCAATGGTGCTGCAACTGTACTGTAGCCCCGGATAAAGCGACGATAGAAGTTCGCAAACCCGAGAAACCGCTGAAGCTGTTTGAGTGTCCTGGGTAGGGGCCAGTGACGTACAGCTTCTAGCTTCTGCGGGTCCATGGCCACACCCTGGGGCGAGATGACAAAACCCAGGAACGTGGTGGAGTGCTGGTGAAAAGCACATTTTTCCAGCTTGCAGTACAGTTGGTGAGCGAGCAATCTCTTTAAAACTGCACGTACGTGTTGGGTATGTTCTTCCAGGTGGCGGGAGTAGATGAGGATGTCGTCCAGGTAGACGAACACCCATCGGCCCAGCATGTCTCGGAGGACGTCATTTATGAATTGTTGGAAGGCCGAGGGTGCGTTGCAGAGTCCAAATGGTATGACCAGGCTCTCATAATGTCCGGTGGGTGTGATGAATGCCGTCTTCCACTCATCACCCTCTCTGATGCGCACCAAGTTGTAGGCGCTCCGGAGGTCCAACTTGGTGAATATGGTGGCACCAGAGAGGGCGTCCAGGGCTGAGTTGGTGAGTGGTAGTGGATGTCTGTTCTTAATGGTGATGTTGTTTAGCCCCCGATAGTCGACACATGGGCGAAGTTCGCCCCCTTTCTTCTTGACGAAGAAGAACCCCGCGGCGGCAGGCGAGGTGGAGGGCCGGATGGTTCCCTGACGGAGGGCGTTGGTGACGTATTCCTCCATCGCCTGCGTCTCCGAGGTGGATAGTGAATAGAGATGGCCGCGGGGAGGGACGGAGCCTGGCTGAAGTTCTATCGCCAGGTCGTAAGGGCGATGAGGCGGGAGATGGGTGGCTCGTTTCTTACAAAAAACTTCAGCCAGGTCTCGATAGGCGATAGGGATGGCGTTGGTGTCGACGTCGGGGGCCTCGGACTCCCTGGAACACGTCCCAGTCCGTGCCTGTAGGCAGAGTTCGGTGCAGGTCGGCCCCCACTGGAGAATCCGGTTCCGGGTCCACGAAATGATCGGGTCATGTTGTAACAGCCAGGGATAGCCGAGGATGATGGGCGGTGATGAGATGGTGGTAAGGTGAAATTGGATCTGCTCCTGGTGTTGGTCTATGGCGAGCGTGATGGGTTGGGTCTGATGGGTGATAGGGCTGGATGATAAGGGCCGACCGTCGACCGAAGTGATGTTTACCGGCTGGGATAACGCCTCAGTCCTCACCCCCAAATCTTTGGCATAATTAGAGTCAATGAAGTTACCCGCGGCACCGGAGTCGATGAACGCGGCGCTTCGAACTCGTTCGTGGCCAATTTGGAGGTTTACCTGAACCGTGAAACGTGAGATGGTGGCGTCGATTGTGGAGGAGAGGTGGAGGGGGCCCGGTGAGTCTCTCCTTTCACTCACCGGGGCTGCGCGTTTCCCGGGCGAATTGGACACACAGCTCGGTGGTGCGCCGCCGACCCACAGTAGGCACACAGCCCCTCTCGATACCGTCGTTCGCGTTCCGCCACGGTCAGGGAGGGTCGTCCTAATTGCATGGGTTCCCCGGCTCCGGTGTCAACCACGGCAGGAGGTGGAGATCCGACAGGTCCAGTAGTGGAGGTGGTGAGAGCAGTAGGTGGTCGTGGCGTGGTGTAGGAGAAGGTGGGTGCAGGCGGCAGGGTCCTAGGGGCTGGCTTCGGGCGAGAGAGGATGCGTTGATCGATACGGAGGGAGAGCTGAATCATCCCCTCCAGGGTAGCAGGAAGCTCTCGCCCGGCGAGCTCGTCTTTGATACGTGGAGCCAGTCCCTCGTAGAAGGATGTCCGGAGCGCGGCATCTCCCCAGTCGGTCTGCACAGCGAGGGTCCGGAACTCTGCAGCGTACCGGCTCACGGACGATCCTCCCTGCCGCAGATGGTAGAGCTTGGTGTCGGTCTCCACCTCGCCCGCTGGGTGTTCGAATGTGAGTCTGAGTTGGCGGGTGAACTCGTTATATGAGTGCGCGGTGTCTGAATCCGCCCGGAGAACTGCCGTGGCCCACTCAGCTGCCTGCCCGGATAGCAACGAGACCAGAAGCGCGATGCGTAGCCGATCGGTGGAGTACCTGGTGGCATTGAACTCAAACACCAGATCAAGCGCTGTTAGAAACACATTACACTTCCCGTCCGTGCCGTCCCATTTATCCGGAAGTGCCAAAAATACATCAGAAGGAGGGGGGGGGGGTTGGTGCGGCGCCGCGGCCGCTGCGACGGGAGACCGGCTATCCGCGCTATCCACAGCCGCCCGGAGATCCGCGTTCTCCCGCCGGAGCTCCGCGACCTCGCGGCGCAAGGCCGCGACGTCTTGGAGGTCCCGGCGCAGATTAGCGATCTCCCCGGTTAGCGTGTTGATGAGCTTGGCATGCTGATCAACCACATCGCAGAGGTGCGCGTAATCCGCTGGGTTCACCGCGGAAGGCTCAGTCATTCTGTCAAGAACTAACCTGAGATGACCAGAAGACGTAGCTTTAGCGGTTAGCCCTTTGTAGCGTGAATGGTAAACCCAAACGCGGATGAAACACGAGTAGGCAGGATAATCACGCTTTTAGTCTAAGGACTCTCACAGATGGGGAGTAAGGGAAAGACACAATCTAACCCGCGTCCTCTAAATACACACTCGATCAGGAATTGAAACCAAAAAGGTGAGTACTCACAGTTAGAAGCAGGAATCAGACGTGGCATCGGCAAAACTCAATGACTGAGCGAGGTGCTATGGTCTGTTTACCTCTTTTATACTTCCTGGTTTGCGACCGCTTAACCTCCGGGTCCTAGTGCCGGTCGCGTTCCGAGTGTGCATGACAATGTCAATGTGTGGTTTATGTGCTGTGTTAAATAAATTACTCCCAGCCATTTGCATTGGGCAGCAAGGAAGCTCACCCGTCTCTCCAAGTGCCTGCTTAGCGGTGAAAAACGCTACAATATTTCAATGCAACCCATGGGTCTCAATCACAAAATCAGCCAATGCTGTAAACTGATGACACGACAAATTATATAGGCTACTCTGAAACGTTAATTTGAACATTTAAAAATATATATATAAAAAAACCCATAAATATAAAAACAATCGACTATTATTGTCAGGGTCAAGTTTACGGGGCTTCTCAGTCTTTCGTTAATTTTACTACTGACTCGAAACCAATGTGGCTTATTAAAGATGCACTGTTTTATTGGACATGGCTGTTTTGTAATGTTCTGCAAAATAAACACTGTCTACGGTTCGAATATACTGTGAACGTCTCGAAGTCACGTCTCTAGATCCTTCTGCAGTAATGTTATCGTGGTGTAAATTATTAATGTATCGATGTATTTCACTTGCAGACAAAATAGTCTAGTAACGAAAGTAATGAATTTGTCACTACTCTTCTCTTACGCAGCATGGCTAAAAAGATGATAAAAGTTACACCAATCCTGCCATGATGCTACCCTGCCCATACACAACACTGGCTGGGAAGATGAACATTGAGAATTTTTGAGACTTTTCAAAACTTCCTATTATTTCATGAGATGAAATAAAGCTAGGATGAAGAGAACAGAAATGAACTCCCATCTGTGTAATATCTAAGTAGAGTGTAACTGGATCAGCCACAAAATGCCCCCCGTGTAACTCTGATTAGGAAAAGCACACGGACACCAAACCTGCAGCACTTTGGTGTAATTTTTATTATCTTATTTTATTATTTAAAATTTTATTATGCCGTGCTGCATAAAAGAAGAGTAGTGACAAATTCGTTACTTTTAATAACGTGATGTTTGATTGGATATCATTTCCAAGTTTGATAGTGTCGATTTTAGAGTGCATTACGTGCGATGCGAAAAGGAAGTAAATAAACACGTAGCAATGCAAAGAGGACAGAGCTGCGAAATATTTAGGCAATATAAATTCAACAGTGTGATCATAATGGTTGTTGTTGCTGCTGTTTAGGTGATTGGGTCCATCGTGTTACTGAACGCAACTGTGTTCACAAAACCGAGCGGAGGGAAAGAAAAACACTCGCTAACGCGTTTAAATGAAAAGGGGCGGCGGCTTTTCTTTGAAGATAGCGATTGTGTAATGGGGGGCAATCCGTGGCAGGGGGGGGGGTGCGTTTTAGGGCATTACACACCTCTGAACGTCTTTTGTCTTGTAAATGATTATCTTCGTTCACCTTCCAATCCCCCACAGCGAACACACTGTTGCTATGTCTGTTGGGGCACTTGGTTATACACAGCACTTTAATGTATGAAACACTTACTTCCTGGTTTGTTTTATTTTAAATGTTGCTTATTATCTTTTCCCACAAAATAAACATTAAACATAAACAACATGTTATCATTGTTTAAATTACTAAAATATTGATGTCTTTTAATTAAGGACAAAAACAGACCCTGCGCTTGTGTTTAGGACTGATGCTGAACAGCTGTGTTCATAGGTTTAATCAACGATTTACAAGACAACAGTTAAAGCGTTTGTGGATGAGAGGTGTGTGTGCATTTCTCCGTTGGTTTAACACAAACTATTGAGCACAGTCTGAAGTACCCCTCCCCCCACCAAAACACACACACACACACACAGAGCAATTAGCACCATGTCATAGTCAGTATTCTCCACTGAGGTTTCTTACCTTCCACTCCTTCTAAGTTTGTCTTTGTTCTTTTGATGGAGTTCTTAAAACCCACCCAAAATTTTATACTGAGAAAAATGATTATGGGTCACATAATCACAAACACAAACTAGCACAGATACATATGATCAAGTGTTTAACTGTTGTTTTCTTTTGTTTCTATAACCAGTAATAATCATAATAATCATAATAATCATAATTATTATTATTATTATCATAATTATTAGCCCAACTCTTTGACTATTTAAAACGTCGGGTCACATTTTTTGCACATTGAAGTTGTTGGTTTAAGTAAATGTATTTTTAAATACACAAACAATCCCCCAACAATTAAAACACGCACACATGACTTTAAAAATAAAATTTATTCTTCCAAAACTAGTCAAAGGTAAAACAATAGTTTGTATAAAACAGGTAAAAACATGTTTAATTTTTGCTTAAAGGTCATTAAAATATCCGGATAACACCAGCTGCTTATCAGTCTCTATCTGGTTATTTTATATTAAAATATCATTTTTAAAAAATATTAAAGAGGGAACTGTTTAATTCCTTGTTTCCCCCCTAATGTATCAGACGTTTTCTATGTTCAGAACATACAGTAGACCTGACCAAACATCATTCTAAAGCTGTTGCACTGTGACGTCATCCCGCCTACAGCTCCCTCAACAGCTTGTTCAGGCTCCTCCAGTAGCTCCAAAAGGCCAACCGTCATCCGTCTGACCCCCCAATCCTCCACAGCAGAGCTCTGCTTAAAGACAACAGGAGAATTTAGTGGAGACAAAGATAAATAAACTTTACAGAATATCTAGTTGTAATAAATATAAAAGATATTAGTAAACCTACACCACAGAGTGTGTAACTGTTTTGGGGAATTCTGGAATGTAAATAAACTGGGATAACTTTAACCATTGAACTTTGTTAGTGTTAACCCCGGTCTGTCTGTATTATCGTCTGCATTAAATTAACCGAGAATTTACTTAATGCGCTTTTCATACAAATAAGTTAAGCGATATAACACTCGTATACATTAGTTCATCTCTGAAGCCGAACTATAACTTCCCGAGTACTGTAGCCCCCCCACACCTCCCCACACACACACACCTCCCCTCCCCACACACACACACACCTCCCCCTTAACTGATAAACACTTCAGAGTTTTTATCCAGCTCGGTAACTAAGCGCTCGCGCTACCGCGCAAAGTCACGGCCAAACTGAGAAAAATATAAACCCGGTTATGAGCGTTTAGCTCGCGAGCTCCTGTACATCTATCCTCAGCTTGTGTCCTTCATGAACTGCATCACATTATATTCACAGATATAACCTGCAGATTAACTCTTACCCAAAGAATAAATAAATGCTGAATTTATCCAGACAACACGCGGTCAGATTCTAAAGGCATTTTTATAGAGCACAAACACTCTTCATCCGGTAGTGCAGCTTTTGTAATAGGGACATTAAGAGTATTTTCGAAGCTTTAGTGTCTTTTTAGTTGAAGAGGAGTGACATTGTGAGTTTGTGACACTGACAGTAAGCTGTAATGTTAACTCCAGACCTGGTAAACAGATCATTAAGTTATCTAAAGTCACATCTGACCGCTGCTGGTGCTGCCAGTGATTTTCAAAACGGCAGATAAAAAACTAAACTGGGAAATAAACTGTAAACTAATCCCAAACAAATTTTATAAATTAAAACACCACTTACCGCGAATAGTCCATTAAGCCGCCATCTTCATCTCTAGTGCAGTTTGGCAGCGTCAGTTCGGCGGGGGTGGGGGTGGGTTGTTAAAATCACGTGATTGCAACTCAGCGCAGCTAAATTGCTGGCTTGTGTTAACGTGTCCTTGAGAACGAAGCGCCATCTAGTGGTGGAACCAGGTTAATGCATAAATAGAGCTTGAATGGGCGTGTTTACTGTAAAATCTTGACACGCCTTTCTTGAAGGAAAAGGAGGGGGGACCTGGCGTGACAGTACCCCCACCCCACGAACCCTACCTGGCATTCTTGAGGGAGTCAGTAAAAATCCGTGATCAGAAAGCGATTCAGGATAAATCTGTCTGGAACCCACCTCCTCTCCTAGGGTCCGTAACCTTCCCAGCCCACAAGATACTGTAGGCCGTGCCCTCGGAAGCGAGACTTGAGCATTTTACGGACAGTGAAGGCCATGAGCCAAGATGGTGGGGGAGGGGGAGGGGCAGAGCCAGAGGGCATGGCACCAGTCTGCGGATCTGGGAGACGTGGAATGTGGGGTAAACTCAGCAGATGGAAAGAGGGAGAACCAGTCTGACAGAGGAGGGGTTGATGACGCGTGAGATTGTGAAGGGAACTATGAATCTTCTCAAGAGTCTCCTGGATGTGGTCTTGAGTGGTAAATCGCAAGTAGAAAGCATGACCCTGTGGCCAACGTGATACTTTGGGGCTGCACAGCGGTGCCGGTTGGCCTTAAGTTGGAAAGTGCAACATCGTAAGTCTGTTTCTAAAGCGGCGGACAAAAGCTTGAGCTGAAGGGACGGTGGTTTCCTCCTCCTGGTTGGAAAATAAACATGCATAAACAGCATTAAAACTGGAACATTCCAGTGATAAATGGACGAGAGGCTAGGTGTTGCGTTGATTAGGCTACAGAAAGCCTTCCACAATTGGGCTGTGAATTAGGGACCCCTGTTGGAAACTTTGTCTACACGGAGGCCATGGAGACAAAACACATGGTTGACCTTGAGCTCGTCAGTTTCTTGAACAGAAGGGAGTTTGAGTAGAGGGACAAAGTGAGCGGTTTTGAAAAACTTTTAACTATGGTGAGTATACACATGTTATTGTTGGAGGAGTGTAGCCAAGTGACAAAGTCGAAAGCGATATGGGACCAAGGGTCCCTGATATAGTTCAGCTCATATAGCTTATCACCTGCATAATGATTTTAAACTACTACCACTGACTTAAGCAATTTAAACAATTTCCCTCTGGGATTAATGAAGTTCTTTGAATCTTGAATCTTGAATTGAATAAAGCACCAAATGCCACTAAATGGTCTTGCGCAGCAGTACCTAAACTGCTAGTGCTTTATGATCCACAACAGCTACATACACACATTGATCAAAGTGTGCATGCTACTTGTCAGCACCTCATAATATGAAAACTTTTTCTTACCAAGTCCCAAAAATATGGAATAGGGTTTCAATTAATGTTCGGGACTCAGACAGAGTCTCAGACCTATTTATTTAGCCAAGCATTTTTCATTTGTAAAAGAGCAGATCTGGGGGACAGAGTATTATGGTATGTAACTAAGATGTGCAAATGCTGTTCTCTCCCATTCTCATTGATCATTCAGGTTTGTTTGGTAAGGTCATTGGTTGTCTTACTTTGCAGGGAGCCGTCTCTTCTAGCACTCCCCACAAAAGATTTATTGATCTTATATTTTATGTACATGACATTGAATATACCTAACTGTTCTCTCTCTCTCACTCTTTATATTTCTGTCCTTATTTCTGTGAAGCTACACATGGCATTCCTGAGTTACCAGACCACCCCTTCCTCCAGACCTCTCTGTACTTGTAAAGTCAGCAAAGTGGACTGCATAGTATATCATCTAAAACACATTTTCTCTTATACAGTTGCACTATTAACCTCATGGCACACAGTTTAGAGACTTATTTATTGCTTCACTATCTAGTATGAGGGGACACAGTTGAGTCTGGTTCCTCTCAAAGTTTTTTCCTCATGTCATATCAGGGAGTTTTCCATTTTTCTCTTTTGCTTGCTCATTATGGACAATCATTTATATAATTTATTTCTAGAGGTTTTATTTTTGCAAAGATGCTGTATCACAAAGTCTATTGTTAAAAGCACTATATGAATAAAATAGGATTGAATTTAATAAAAGAACTTGTAAATAGGTTTAGATGACAAACTGGATTTGAATATCAACAAGAAGCATCAAAGTAATCTTTACTTTGTGTGTGTTCTACCGGTCAGGTGTTGCCAGTGCACTGTTATATCCTGTGTGGGGTAGAAGTTGTCGCATTGCAAAGGAAACACAGATACTAAACAATTTGATTAGGAAGGCCAACTCTGTAATTTGTGATGCACTAGAACTTGAACCTAAGTTGCTGCTGTTGCTATAGTTATATTTAATTATCATTTGTAGTCATTATTATTGACCTACCTCATGCCATACTTTGACTGGCAACACCCCACTATGCACAATGTCTAAGTGTCTTTTTTACAAAAAAAGATAAAAACAACAAAAAAGGTATGAGAATAAGATTTAAATCATTTTTTGATTTAAAGTTTGTGTGTTATGGCATGATCTTGATTCCAGGCTGTGTAGCCAGATAATAAATGCCATCCCCTGGGTTCTGCTGGCCATCTCCTAAGAAAAGAGGAATACAATGTGGTTATGAATTTATGGAGTAAGGCAATCCTATACTCCTGTTTTTGTTTATTATTATTATTATTATTATTATTATTAATAAAATATTGCATAACGTTTGCATGAGCAGTAGACTCTGTTCTGGTAACAAAATGCATACAGCACATAAACAAAAGTTTACATTGATAGTAAACTGGCCTGTTTGTGGAGCCGATGGAGTCCAATAAAGAGACTCATAGAAGTGTAGATAATTTGATGATCCTGCTGGGACACAAAGTGTAAATGACACCACTAGGGGGCAGCATACTTATTCACAACTCATCCACATTCTTTTCCAGGATTAAAGTTTATATAATACAGTTTGTAATGGAACGATCATCTGGTGTGCATTTAATAGTAAAATATTAAGAAAAATAATGTGTGTCCTGATGTAAAGTTACTGTTGAAACCACAAAGTTGCTGTTTTGTGGTAAAATGCTTTATCCCACAATGATTCCACAGCAGTTCCTATGAGGCATGTTAAGTCAATCAACCTCTTTAAATAAATATAATGTCACATACAGCTCAAACTGCACATGTTGTACTATTATGGACCAGTTTTATTTTTGGCTGTTTGAAAAAAAGTGTGCAGTCATTCATCCAGACAACCATTAGTTTACAGTAGATATAATCAAACATTTCAGTTAGTTAGGTGATAAAGCTCAGTTTCTCATTCTCAGTCTATGTAAATAAACCACATTCAGCACAAAAACTCTACATTAATCGTAAACTCACCTGGTTGTGGTACTGATTGAGTCGTGTAAGTATCCTCAGAGAGAGGCAGCTGATCTGAAGATCCTGCTGAGACACAGAGTACACAGCTCACCACTAGGGGCAGAATTCTTGTTCCTGAATGATCCCCATTCTATTCATATACAGTATTATATTCCAGGATTCAAGTCAAATCAGACTGTGTAAAGATAAACTTTAAGGTAAATAGGACATGGGAAAAAGTGTTGAAAAACCGAAATATATAATTTCATGGTTAGTCAGGAAATATATACTGTATATAATTTTCTTTTCATTTTTGTGAATATATATATATATATATATATACTGTATATAAATGAATACAGGGCTTGGACAATGAAACGGAAACCACTGCTGCCCGACTCACTGCAGAATTAAATGTGCACCTCAACTCTCCTGTTTCTACCAAAACTGTTGGTCTGGAGCTCCACAGGGTCAATGTACATGGCCAGGCTGTAATAGCCAAACCTTTGGTCACTCGTGCCAATACCAAACGTCGGTTTCAATGGTGCCATCAGTGAAAATCTTGGGCTGTGGACAATGTGAAACATGTATTGTTCTTTGATGAGTCCAACTTCACTGTCTTTCCCACATCGGGGAGACTTACGGTGTGGAGAAGCCCCGAAGAAGTGTACCGCCCAGACTGTTATGCATGCCCATAGTGAAGCATGGAGGTGGATCAGTGACGGTTTAGGCTGCAATATCATGGCATTCCCTAGGCCCAATACTTGTGCTAGATGGGTGAATCACTGCCAAGTACTACCGAAAGGTTCTGGAGGACCATGTGTACCCAATGTATCAGGATAATAATGCACCAATACATACAGCAAAACTGTTGACAGAGTTATTTAATGAACATGAAAGTGAAGTGAATCTCCCATGGCCTGCACAGTCACCAAATCTAAATATTATTGAGCCACTTTGGGGTGTTTTGGAGGAGCGAGTCAGTGATCGTTTTCCTCCACCAGCATCACGTAGTGACCTGGCCACTATTCTGCAAGAAGAATAGCTCAAAATCCCATTGGCCACTGTGCAGGCTTGTATCTGTCATTTCCAAGACAAATTGATGCTGCAAAAGAAGGCTCTACACTATACTAATGAATTATTGTGGTCTAAAACCAGGCATTTTAGTTTCACCTGTACATTATACACAGTGCTCACACCCATCACATAGTATTTGGTTAAAGATTCTTTACAGGAGTGACAGCCTAAAATCTTTGTGTGAATGGTGCTACAAGCTTGGCACACCTTTCTTCTGGATGTTTCTTCCATTCCTCTTGACAAAATCATTCTTACTCTGCCAGGATAGATATTCAGTGTCATTGCACACCTATTTTCAGGTCTGTCCACGGATGCTCCATTGGGTTCGGGTTCAGATCCTAACTGGGCCGCTCCAGGACTCTTACATTGTTGTTCTGAAGTTACTCCTGTGTTTTCTTGCCAGTTTTTGTTGGACTGTAAAGACTGACATCCTGAGCACTCTGAAGAAGGTTTTTACTCAGAATAGCTCTTTATTTTATCTGCATCAATTTTTCCTCTATACTGAGTAATCTCCTAGTCACAGAAACACATCCTAACAGCATGATGCTGCCACCACCGTATCTGACTGTAGAGATGGGTTTAATAAAGTGAAGATTGATATCTAAATATCTCAAGGCATGTGAACAAGCTAAGCAGTTTAGCTGGTTAGCATTCCATATTAGTAATAATCAGAGTTGGGTATAAACTGTAATCTAATTACTTTTCATGGTAACACATTACATTTTAAATGCATGTAATTTGATTACAGTTACCAATGTCAAAAATGCATTTAAAGATTTGCGTGGCAGCGTCAGTTACTGAGCATGTGCTTTAATCAATCGTCTGAGAGCTTTTTTTGTCATGTGCGCGTGGATCGTTGGCTGTGAAGATGGACCCAGGTGCAGGTGGAGGTGCGGGTCATGAGCCTTCCAGTTCATCTGTGTGCTTCCTTAAAGGACAATTTATGATGCGTCATAGCTGGAATACGTGGAAGGTGGGATGAATGCATCGCATGGATGAGGGAAGTAAAAATGGGTTGATTAACTTGGTTATTGTAAATGAGCCGATGAAACATGGAGAGAGCTTGTGTGAAAGTGTCTTCAGGGGGATGTCCCTGGTGGCAAGCATGACTCTGTCTCCTATGTGATACCCGGGGGTCTTGGAGCGATGGCGGTCTGCCACCAGTATGGCCTGGATGCTTGCAGCAGGGATCGTCTGGCTCGTAACCATGTACGTTTGCAGCGGCGGACAAAATGTTGCGCTGAGAGGACCTCTACCTTCTCCACTTGAGAAAGAGCCTTGTGGAAGCAGATGGAAGACAGTTGTGAGCATACTCAACCCATGTGAGAAACTTACCCCAGGTGGTAGCGTCACGAGTGGTCATATACGGAGGGCGACTTCCATTGCTTGGTTCTTTCGTTCCGTCTGGGTTTCGTTGTATTGAAATAAAAACCAGAAGACACGCTAGGAGAGGCTCCAATGAGTTTACAAAAGGCCCCCCAGAAGCCTAAGGTAAATTGAGGGCCATGATCTGAAACTATGTAAGTGGGGAGGCCATGAAGATGAAAAACATGGAGGATCAACAGTCTCTTTGGCGGAGGGAAGCTTGGGGAGCGAAACCAGGTGGATGGACTTGGAGAAGCGGTCAACGATGGTCATGATACAAGTATTCCCATCAGATGAAGGTAGACCTGAGTATTCAATTCAATTCAATTTTATTTCTATAGTGCTTTTAGCAATTTTCATTGCCGGAAAGCAGCTTTACACAGTCAAAAGAATTATTTAAGTTTGTATGAAATGTGAATTTGTATGAATCAAAATGGTCAGTTTGTCCCTGGTGAGCAAGCCGAGGGCGACAGAGGTAATAGGAAGAAACCTTGAGAGGAACCAGACTCAACAGGGAACCCATCCTCATTTGGGTGAAACAGAAAGCAGTAAATGATCTGCATTTATACAGTGTGTAGGGTGGGAGGCAGTTCAGCTATAATAGGTGATGTTAATTGATGTTAATATGGAGTCCAGGTAGTTATTGAAGACCCAGGTAGACTTGTAAGAAGTTCCAGTCCTGAACTATCGAACTGTCAAGTCCCCAGAGAAACAGTTGCCAACACCAGTCAAGGGCAGAACCATTTTCTAGGTAGAGAGAATCATCCCCAGACACCAGACGCATCCCAGAGAGACACACGGGGCATCCATGTGACGAGATCTTCAGCCAGAAGCGGGGCACCAGGATGGGTCAGACAGGTCCAGAGGGCAGAGGGAGTCTGGATCACTGGCAGCTCAGGAACGACATGTGTAGCTCGACAGAGAGAGAGAAAAAGAGTGAAAGGGGGAGACAGGAAGAGAGAGGAAAGAGAAAGAGGGGGGGAAAGAGAAGAAGAGGAGAGATGGCAGTTAGGTATGGTCACAGTCACACAATGTATAATGTGAATGTATATTAACTGTAGAGTGCAAGCAGAGACTCCGGCAGGACTAACTATGACAGCATAACTAAAAGGGAGAGCCAGAAGGAAACACAGACATGAGGACTTCCTGAGATGTAAAGCAAACAATCACCTCACTGTCAGCAAACCTGAGTGATCAATGAGAGTGAGGAAGACAGCATCCAAACATACCAGTTCACCATAATACTCTACGTCCATGAGTCCCCCAGATCTGCTCCTTTACCTATGGCAAATCTATTTATAAAAATGCTTGGCTAAATAAATAGGTTTTTAGCCTGGACTTAAATACTGAGACTGTGTCTGAGTCCCGAATACTATTTGGAAGACTATTCCATAATTTTGGGGCTTTGTAAGAAAAAGCTCTGCCCCCAGCGGTATTTTTCATAATACGCGGTATTGACAAGCAGCCTGCATCCTTTGATCGAAGTAGGCGTGGCGGTTCGTAAGACACTAGCAGTTCGCTCAGGTACTGCGGCGCGAGACCATTTAATGCTTTATATGTCAAGAGTAGTATTTTAAAATCAATGCGAAATTTCACAGGGAGCCAATGCAGTGAAGATAAGATAGGGGTGATGTGCTCATATCTTCTGGTTCTAGTGAGGACTCTCGCTGCTGCATTCTGGACTAGCTGAAGCTTATTTATGCATCTAGCTGAACAACCAGACAGTAAGGCACACAATAGTACAATAGTCCAACCTAGAGGTGATAAAAGCATGAACTAGTTTTTCTGCATCGTTTAGCGACAATAAATTTCTTATCCTGGCAATATTTCTGAGGTGAAAGAATGCTATCCTGGTAATATTATTAACATGAGCTTTAAATGAAAGGCTGGAATCAATAATCACACCAAGGTCTTTCACTGTTGCATTTGATGGAACAGAAAGGCCATCTAAACTTACGGTGTGATCTAAAATTTTACTCCTAGCTGTATGCGGTCCTATGACTAGAACTTCTGTCTTATTCGGATTTAGCAGAAGGAAGTTAATTAGCATCCAATTTCTTATGTCCTGCACACATTGCTCAATTTTAGTAAGCTGTTTTTTCTCATCAGTTTTTGCTGAGACATATAACTGTGTATCGTCAGCATAACAATGAAAACTAATACCATGCTTACGGATTATGTTGCCCAGAGGAAGCATGTAAAGGGAAAAAAGCAGTGGACCTAAAACTGAACCCTGCGGAACGCCAAACTCCACTAGAGAACATGCAGAATAATCACCATTTAGGTCTACATACTGATAACGATGGGTCAGATAGGATCTGAGCCAGTAGAGGGCTGTACCCTTAATTCCTACTACATTTTCTAATCTGTGAAGAAGAATAGCGTGATCAACGGTGTCAAAAGCTGCACTGAGGTCGAGTAATACAAGCATAGTTACACAACCCTGATCAGAGGCCAATAGGATGTAATTTACTACTTTAACGAGTGCTGTCTCTGTACTGTGATGAGGCCTAAATCCTGACTGATCCTGACAGTTCATGTATGCCATTTCTATGTAGATATGAGCATAGCTGCTCCGCTACTATCTTTTCCAGAATCTTAGAGATAAAGGGGAGGTTTGATATTGGCCTGTAACTGGACAGCTGACAGGGGTCGAGGTCAGGTTTTTTAATTATTGGTTTGATAACTGCTAATTTAAAAGATTTTGGAACATAATTAATTCTTCGCTCAGCATTGGTTATTCTCAGCAGGGGTTCTGTTATTGCTGGTACTATCTGTTTAAGAAAATGTGTCGGTACAGGATCTAATATACAGGTTGATAAATTTGCAGAAGAGATGAGTGAAATTAGTTCATTCTCTTCAAGGGGAGTAAAGTATTCTAGGTTCTGATCTGACATGGCTAGATTAACATCTGCATCAATTACATTGTTCGGTTTCAAAACCTCAATTTTATGCCTAATATTTACAATTTTATTATTAAAAAAGTTCATGAAGTCCTCACTATTGCATGATGTTGTTGTGGAGATTTCTGCAGTGGTCTTATTTCTGGTTAATTTGGCTACAGCATTAAATAAGAATCTAGGATTATTTTTGTTATTTTCTATAAGAGTGGAGAGATATGTTGATCTAGCTACACTAAGAGCTTTTCTATAGTTCAAGATGCTCTCCTCCCATGCTATTTGAAATACTAGCAATTTAGTTTGACGCCATTTACGTTCTAATTTCCGAGCGGTCTGTTTCAAAGTGCGCGTGTGATCGTTATACCAGGGAGCAAAGTTCTTATCTCTAATAATTTTTATTTTGACTGGAGCCACATTATCTAAGGTATAGCGAAATGTCGACTCTAAATATTCAGTCGCCTGATCGAGTTCTGTGGGGTCAGACGGTGATCTAATCGAAGTTGGGAACTCTGGGAGATTACTGATAAAACTCTGTTTGGTATTTGATGTAAATGTACGTTTCATACGGTAGCGCGGCGCTGTGCGTACATTATTACTGTGACACACTTGAATTGAGACAAGATAGTGATCTGAGATAACTTCAGATTGTGGAATTGTGAATAAATTTCTTATACTTAATCCGAATAATATTATTAAATCTAAAGTGTGACCTGCTTTATGAGTGGGTCCTACTACACACTGATTTACTCCTACCGAGTCCAGTATGGACATAAATGCTGTTCTCAGAGGGTCTTCTGGGTTTTCAAAATGAATATTAAAATCTCTAGCAATTAACACTTTGTCTACAGAAACGACTAGGTTTGAGAGGAAATCTGCAAATTCACTAAGAAATTCAGAGTACGGCCCTGGAGGTCTGTAAATGACAGTTAGCGGGATCGACTGAGCTGACTTAATATAGTAAGATACACTTATGTTACTATAAAGAATTTCAAATAAATTAAATTTGTGTCCTTGTTTCTGTACAATAGTCAAATTAACATTGTGAATAACTGCGACGCCTCCTCCTCTACCAGTTAACCGAGGCTGGTGTATGTAGCTGTATCCAGGAGGACTAGCTTCATTTAGAGCTACATACTCGTCCTGTTTAATCCAGGTTTCTGTTAAACAGAGTATATCAAACTCCTGATCTGTGATAGTTTCATTAACTATAACTGCTTTAGATGCGAGAGATCTAATATTTAACAGTCCTAGCTTCAGATCAGAGGTGCCGGCTGCGCATTCAGTCTGATCCAAGTTTGTGGTCTTTATGTTAATTAAATTGCTAAAACAGACTTTCTGAGTCTTTCTAAATTTGTTTTTAGCTCGGGGAACAGACACAGTCTCAATACAGTAAACCCTAAGTGACGACTCTATACAGCTAGCGGACGGTTGGTTTAGCCTGTCTGTCTGCTCCCTGGCCTGGGCTCTGTATTGTCACCGATTAACTAGGCCTCTTCTGAGACTATGTGCTATACTACAAGAAATCAGAGCAGCACCTTCCCGAGTGGGATGGACACCGTCCCGCCCTAACAGGCCAGCTTTGCCCTCAAAGGTCTTCCAATTATCAATGAAGCCCATGTTGTTTTCGGAGCACCACCTGGACATCCAGCGGTTCAGTGACCATAACCTGCTGTAAGTTATGTCACCACGTCTCATTGGGATGGGACCAGAGCATATTACTCCATCGGACATCGCCTTCGCTAATTTAAACACCTCTATAAAGTTATTCTTACTAACCTCTGACTGACGAAGGCGTATATCATTAGCGTATTATCATTAGTATTCCCATCAGATGAGGGTAGACCAGCGAAATATGCGACCAGGGACAGTGAGGTATGGGTAGGGGTCTGAGTAGGCCAGCCGGAGGGCAGTTGTTGGGTTTACAGCGGGTGCAGATGTCGCAGGTTGCCACAAAGCTGGAAACATCCTTCCCCATTGTGGCCCACCAACAGCGCTGTTGAATGATAAAGAGTGTTCAGGCAGAGCCTGGGTGATAGGACAGTTTGGATCCATGACTCCACTTTAGGACCTGTGGGCGCAGACAGGGGGGAACAAAGAGGCAATCTGGAGGAACATTGCTTGGGCCGGGCTCCTGAGTCAATGCCTGCTTGACTTTGGTCTCGATGTCTAGCTCTAAGGCGGCAACAAAACAACAAGATGGCAGAATGGAGTTGTATGGTGTGGAATCCTGTGGGGGGGGAGAACTGATGCGGGAGGGCATCAGGTTTAGTGTTCTTAGAACCTGGGCAGTAGGACAGGGTGAAGTTGAACCTAGGGAAGAACAACGACCACCGAGCTTGACGGGCATTGAGGCTTTTGGCGGTGCATAGGTACTCCAGGTTCCTATGATCAGTCCACACTATGAAGGGAAGCTCGGTCCCCTTAAGCCAATGTCTGCACTTCTCCAGCACTAACTTGATGTCTAGGAGCTCTCAATCGCCTACATCATAGTTCCACTCAGCCAGAGATAGACGACAGCTTGTTGTCTCGTGGGGATCTTTGGGAGAGGATTCCCCCAACGCCAGTGTTGGAGGCATCCACTTCTACCACAAACTGGTGAGATGAGTTGGGTATGGTGAGTATGGGGGCTGAGGGGAACTGCTACTTGAGGTCCTCGAAAGCCTTGTCTGCCTCCTTGTTCCAGTAGAACCGCGTCTTGGAGGTTGTCAGGGAGATTAGGGGGTTGCGACGGAACTGTAAGCCCAAATGAAGCGGCGATAGAAGTTCGCGAACCCCAGGAACCGTTGGAGGTCACGTCAGGAGGCTGACTTGGGCCAGTTGAGGAAAATTAAAATGTCGTCCAAGTCCACGAACACAAAAGAATTCAAGAAGTCGCAGAGGACATACTGTAATTAATGAGGGCCTGGAATACGGCAGAGGCGTTGGTCAATCTGAACGGAACCACCAAATATTCGTAGTGCTCAGTGAGTGTGTTGAAGGCTGTTTTCCTCTCAATGCCCTCCCGGATGCAGACGAGGTGATAAGCATTTCGTAGGTCGAGTTTGGTGAAGATATCCACTCCCTGGAGAAGTTCAAAAGCGGTGGCCATGAGTAGTAACGGGTAGTGATTCTTGAAGGTTGTCTCGTTAAGCCCTCTGTAATTAATGCATGGATGAAGGGTTTTGTCTTTTTTTTGACAAAGAAAAAACCAAGGAGGTTGCAAGGAGGATGGATGGATAATTCCGGCAGCGAGGGAATCTATAATGTACTTATTCATGGCCTCTCTCTCTTGGCGTGCCAGAGAGTAAAGTCTGCCTTTTGGGGGAGAGGTGCCCGGGAGAAGATCAATAGAACAGTGATATGGTCGATGCGGTGGAAGTGACATGGCTCGGGTCTTATTGAAGGCCTGCCTGAGATCATGGTATTCAGTGGGAACGTTGGAGATGTCCGGGGCTTCATCGGGCGTGACCAGGATAGAAGCCGGAGCGAGTGCTGAGTGCAGGCATGTCGTGGAGCATGAGGGATTCCAAAACTTGATGACGTGCTTGTTCCAGTCGATCTGGGGACCATGGAGGGCTAGCCAGGGGAGTCCGAGGACCAAAGCGGCATGTGATTTGTCAATGACGAAGAGGAAGATCTCCTCAGAGTAATTCCCTGATCTCCCTAAAGTTAACGAAAAGGTACTATGTGTGATGGGTGGAAGCCAGCTCCTATCCAAGGCCTGAATGGCGAGCGGAGGGTCCAGTAATACACAAGGGATCTTTAATGCCTTGACAGTAGAGGCGCTGATCAGGTTCAGGTCAATGAGTGCCTTAATCGGGTGGGCCTGACCGCTGACGATTAGGTTTACGGAAAGTAGGGGACGTGATTGTGGGAGTTTGTTGGGAGGAGGGCCCTCTAGTGCTCCCAGTCTGACTAGAAGACGCCTCCCTTTTATTAGACAGTCTTTAAGCCTGTGTCCTGAAGCTTCACAGTAAAAACAAGCCCCTTGTAGATGGCGTCGGCATCTCTCCTCGTCAGAGACGCGAGTCCTGTCTAGCTGTGTGGGCTTCTTTCGATTCGTCTGCTTCAGAGTAGGAGACGCGTGCCCTATTCTGGGTTGGGGTGATTTCCTGGCAGGGTGCACACTTATGGATGGCCATCTTAAACGGAGACGTGAGTCGATCCGCCCGGCGAGATTCATTTTTGTGAAGCTGCTTTGAGACAATGACCATTGTTAAAAGCGCTATATAAATAAAATCAAATTGAATTGAATTGAATCCATGAGCTCGTGGAGGTCCGTGGGAAGTTCATGAGAGATGAGCTTATCCTTAAGAGCTTCTGCTAACCCTTCCAATAAAACATCTGCTAAACGAGAAACACAGCGAAATCGCAATGTGAAAAACCATGAACAGAAACGCGAAAACACTGTAGCAAAACAACACACAATAATCCAGCAGCGAAAGGCCGAAAGAAATCAGCGCCAGATGAGAAACCGGTGTGCCGGCGGGGCGGTCCGGGGGCGTGTTATGAGTGATGACAGCGTGGGAAAACATGAGAAGCCTGACAGCGTAGGAAAGGAAATGTCAAAGGACCTAAGCAGTCTTTGATTAGCGCGAAGCGCTGAGAGCATGACAGCTTCGTAGTTTTACATTTGATTTTGTAACGGGTTTACTCTGTGCTTGGGCGACACCACAGACACACGGACACGAGGCGAGGTCTTACGGGTGATTTTATTTTAGAAAAAAACAAGAAGGAGCGGGTTAAAAGAGGGAGGAATGGGAAAACGAGAGGGTTTTTAATTCTGAGAAAGTCTAAGATCCATTAACATTAATTATCGCCAGCTGCAGAAAGGGAGGCCGCCTACATAGGTTGAGGTATAGCCCATCACAGGCGCACACAGTGACAGAGGTTTCAAAGTAGCTTGAAAGTAAAGTAATTAGTAATCTGATTACTTTTTACATGTAATAATCAGTAATGTAATCAAATTACAATTTTAAAGTAGTAATTTGTCATTTGTAGTAGATTACTTTTTTGATTAACCTCCCCAACACTGGTAATAAAGTGTATAAAACTGTACTGCATATAGTTTAAATAAAATATTACCTTTCTTTTTGGATAAACATCTCCACAGAACCAGCACCGATGCTAATGTGAACACGAAGCCTCCAGCTACTGCAGCTATTAACATCCACTGAACTGAAAACAAAATTACATCATCATACATGTCTGCCAGTCCTACACAACTATTTAAAAAATTAACCAAATTCAGATCAATACATCTCTATTGTTACATGTTTATGTATATTAAATATTTATATTTATGTTAGTTCTGTAATTATTTTTAAAATAATGAAGGAATGCAAAATAATATAATAATGTTATACCAAGAATAGGAAGCTGCAGAAGAAATACGAAATAATGGACTGTGTTCCAAATTATTACGCAAATGAATCTTTCTCTGATTTTCATAATTATTTAATGCAAATGACAGTCAGTATAATTTTCAAGTTATCAACCATTAGGGTAGAATTAAAATTTTATTGAACAAACCTCCTAATGATAATATTTATTAAAAAAATAAAATAAAAACGCACTGTATCAAATTATTATGCACAACAGAGTTAAAACATTTTAGAGGTTGTAAATAGGCTTTTGTTGAATTTGCAGCATTATGAGGTCATATTTACTAAAAACAAAAGCTATTTAAATCAAAAACATTCTATAAGGGCACGTTACATCTTAACATAGAATTAACATTATTTGATATCACCTTTACAATTCTTGCATTCATTGAACTTGGGAGTTTTTGGACAGTTTCTGCATGAATTTTTTTGCAGGATGTCAGAATAGCCTCCCAGAGCTGCTGTTTTGATGTGAACTGCCTCCTATCCTAGATCTTTTGCTTAAGGATGCTCCCAAGTTTCTCAATGGGGTTGAGGTAAGGGGAGGATGGTGGCCACACCATGAGTTTCTCATCTTTTATGCCCATCGCCGCCGATGACACAGAGGTATTCTTTGGAGCATGAGATGGTGCATTGTCATGCATGAAGATTTTGCTACAAAAGGCAGGGTTCTTCTTTTTGTACCATGGAAGAAAGTCAAAAACTCTATATACTTTGCCAAGGTCATTTTCACACCTTCAGAGGGGCCTACCAGCTCTCTCCCCATGATTCCGGCCCAAAACAAGACTCCACCACCTCCTTGCTGACGTCGCAGCCTTGTTGGGACATGGTGGCCATCCACCAACCATCCACTACTCCATTCACCTGGACCATCCAGGGTTGCATGACACTCATCAGTAAACAAGACTAGTCTTCATGTATGTCTAGCCCCACTGAAACCGTTTCTGCTTGTGAGCACTGGTTAAGGGTGGCCGAATAGTAGGTTAATGCACAACTGCAAGTCTCTGAGGGATCCTACACCTTGAGGTTCGCGGGACTCCAGAGCAGTGGCGGCTGCAAGCTTTTGAAACAGGGGAAGCTCATACTAGGCCTTTATCATAAAATTCATTATGTTCTTTGCAATTTTTATGTCAAAGTTATCCAGATCCCCAAAACCCAAACACATCCCATTCCCTGAGAAGGTTTCGTCAACAGGCATGGCCAACAGTACATTTTTTTTCTCACAGCACTTCCAGTCAGCCAGTTTACCTTGTCATACCAGGAGAGCTGAAAAGACCTGTTATTTTTTTTCCCTGATTTTTGCACCAGATCAATCTTGAGCATTGGTCTGCCCTGCCATTTAATTCTAAGTCTCTCCTCGTAAGGAAGACTACTAATTGGTTTTGCCAAAAGCAGGTCAACAATATTAGCACCGTCTGCCTCTGCCATTATGCACAGCTTGCTATCTGGCTAGTTTTCCCTTCCACGAGCTACTTTAATTATATGAACAAACTAACTTTACAATGTTGAAACAAGGAGAAAAGGCAAGAATGCTATAATTTTTTTTTTATTATTTAAAGAATGATATGTACAAACAAAATGGGTTTATATCACCAGCAAACAATACAGAGTGCAGCAGTTCGTCTTACCACTTCACCTGCAAATCCACATGGGACAGAACTCGGATCTTTGTAGCGCTGATGTATACTTAAGACATGCTATCAATCAAAAAAGGGGTTCCGCCCTTTAAACAGCTCCTCTAATCATCATACAGCAGCCCAGCGTCCTGGCCCACCCACTGCTCCATTCACTCCCAGAGACGCTGAGCGTCCGTGGGCGGGACATAATCGCAGCGTTTAACCAATGACCATCTAGTTTCAAAGCACTGAAAAAAAAAAACGTTAAAAGCAGCCGCATTGAAGTCAATGGACACTGGGCTTCAACGGGGAAATGCACTGTGACGCTACGGGAATGTATGAGAAAAAAATCAAGTCAGTCGACCTGCTATATCTAACTGATTCTGAATTGAAGTCAAACAGAGTTTTATCAGTAATTTCCCAGAGTTCCCAACTTCGATTAGATCACCGTCTGACCCCACAGAACTCGATCAGGCGACTGAATATTTAGAGTCGACATTTCGCTATACTTTAGATCATGTAGCTCCAGTTAAAAGAAAAATTACTAGAGATAAGAAACTTGCTCCCTGGTATAACGATCATACACGCTCTTTAAAACAGACCGCTCGGAAATTAGAACGTAAGTGGCGTCAAACTAAATTGTTAGTATTTCAAATAGCATGGAAGGAGAGCATCCTGAACTATAGAAAAGCTCTTAGTGTAGCTAGATCAACATATCTCTCCACTCTTATAGAAAATAACAAAAATAATTCTAGTTTTTTATTTAATGCTGTAGCCAAATTAACCAGAAATAAGACCACTGCAGAAATCTCCACAACAACATCATGCAATAGTGAGGACTTCATGAACTTTTTAAATAATAAAATTGTAAATATTAGGCATAAAATTGAGGTTTTAAAACCAAATGATGTAATAGATGCAGATGTTAATCTAGCCATTGTCATGAGTCTGAGACTACGGGCTGATGGTATAGCCATGGGCTTAGAAAGGCGGGCATAAACGCAGAGGTCCTTGTCAAAAGGAAGAGTCTTTTATTAACAAAACATAACTAAACACATTGGAACTAAACAAACAAAATACTGGCTCAGTAAACATAACACACAAGAGTTCAGGAAACAAAACACACACACGGGAATACAGGGAATAGACATACTGGGGTTCTGGGAACCCGTCACGGTTAACTGGCGCTTAGTGATGGAACCTCGGCTTTCTAACACAGGCAGATATTTTGGCTCTAATACCTTATACAAATACATAGGCTCTAATACCTAGGACACATACATAGGCTGTAACACCTGAGACAAACGACAAACATGCTCTGTGTTAGACGCACGGCTGTGGCTAGGTGCCGTGACCAGGGCCCCAAGGCCCCTCTTAAACAAATCACATGAACTCAAACTCAGACAAACTCCACAATACTCACACATAAGACCAAAGCTCCTTGACGTAAACTTACCCCTGGTACGCACCTACGAGCGACTCACACACACCCACACTCCTATGAGCTAATTACACACACACCCTGCGCTCCTATGAGCGGCTTACACACACATGCTCCTATGAGCGGCTTACACACACCTGCTCCTATGAGCGGCTTCCACGCATGCCCACGCTCCAGAGAGCGGCATTCACGCCTACGCTCCTATGAGCGGCATACATACACACGCTCTTATGAGCGGACCTCACACACACCTGCTCCTATGGGCGGCATTCATACGCACGCTCCTATGAGCGGACCTCACACACACCTACGCTCCTATGAGCGGACCTCACGCCTACGCTCCCATGAGCGGCATACTCACCTCCACGCTCCCATGAGCGGCATACTCACCTCCACGCTCCCATGAGCGGCATACTCACCTCCACGCTCCCATGAGCGGCATACTCACCTCCACGCTCCCATGAGCGGCATACTCACCTCCACGCTCCCATGAGCGGCATACTCACCTCCACGCTCCCATGAGCGGCATACTCACCTCCACGCTCCCATGAGCGGCATACTCACCTCCACGCTCCCATGAGCGGCATACTCACCTCCACGCTCCCATGAGCGGCATACTCACCTCCACGCTCCCATGAGCGGCATACTCACCTCCACGCTCCCATGAGCGGCATACTCACCTCCACGCTCCCATGAGCGGCATACTCACCTCCACGCTCCCATGAGCGGCATACTCACCTCCACGCTCCCATGAGCGGCATACTCACCTCCACGCTCCCATGAGCGGCATACTCACCTCCACGCTCCCATGAGCGGCATACTCACCTCCACGCTCCCATGAGCGGCATACTCACCTCCACGCTCCTATGAGCGAACCTCACACAAACTTGTTTCGATAAGCGGCATTCATACCCACGCTCCTATGAGCGAACCTCACACAAACTTGCTCCGATGAGCGGCACTCATACCCACGGTCCTATGAGCGAACGTCACACATATTCGTTCCCATGAACGGCTTACACACACGCTCCTATGAGCGAACCTCACACATACTCGTTCCTAAGAACGGCTTACACACACGCTCCTAAGATCGGCACTCGTAGAGCATACCAAGGCCTAGAGCTTTGGTCAAACACAGGGGAATACATACAAACGGAATTAACATGAAACACAAGGACAATAAACACACGCAACATACTCACACATAAATGGTTTAACTCAGGATTAACTTACGCCCTTAAACCATATAAAACAAACCCACAGAGCCAGTACTAACAAACCCCCAACATACAAAACAAAACAAAACAAAACAAAACAAAACAAAAGCTCACTAGAGAATAACAATGCTCGGCCCAGTTTCCCAGAACTAACAGCTACTTATAGTCTCACTAATTGGCTGCCTCGGCGCAGGTGAGCTCTTTCCAACAAAACTACAAACAAACACAACACAGCCACAGTGCCCTCTAGGGGCAGTCCCTTACAGCCATGTCAGATCAGAACCTAGAATACTTTACTCCCCTTGAAGAGAATGAACTAATTTCACTCATCTCTTCTGCACATTCATCAAGATCCTGTACCGACACATTTTCTTAAACAGATAGTACCAGCAATAACAGAACCCCTGTTGAGAATAATTAATCCTTCACTCAGCATTGGTTATGTTCCAAAATCTTTTAAATTAGCAGTTATCAAACCAATAATTAAGAAACCTGACCTCGACTCCTGTCAGCTGTCCAGTTACAGGCCAATATCAAACCTCCCTTTTATCTCTTAGATTCTGGAAAAGATAGTAGAGGAGCAGCTATCCTCATACCTACATAGAAATGGCATACATGAACTGTATCAGTCAGGATTTAGGCCTCACCACAGCATAGAGACAGCACTCGTTAAAGTAGTAAATGACATCCTATTGGCCTCTGCTTAGTGTTGTGTAACTACGCTTGTATTACTCGACCTCAGTGCAGCTTTCGACACCATTGATCACGCTATTCTTCTTCACAGATTAGAAAATGTAGTAGGAATTAAGGGTACAGCCCTCTCCTGGCTCAGATCCTATCTGACCAATCGTTATCAGTATGTAAACTTAAATGGTGATTATTCTTCATGTTCTCTGTTCTCTCGGAACGTCATGTTTGGCGTTCCGCAGGGTTCAGTTTTAGGCCCACTGCTTTTTTCCCTTTACATGCTTCCTCTGGGTAACATAATCCGTAAGCATGGTATTAGTTTTCATTGTTATGCTGATGATACACAGTTATATGTCTCAGCAAAACCTGATGAGAAAAAACAGCTTACTAGAATTGAGCAATGTGTGCAGGACATAAGAAATTGGATGCTAATTAACTTCATTCTGCTTAATCCGGATAAGACAGAAGTTCTAGTCATAGGACCGCGTACAGCTAGGAGTAAAATTTTAGATCACACCGTAAGTTTAGATGGCCTTTCTGTTCCATCAAGTGCAACAGTGAAAGACCTTGGTGTGATTATTCATTCCAGCCTTTCATTTGAAGCTCATGTAGATAATATTACCAGGATAGCATTCTTTCACCTCAGAAATATTGCCAGGATAAGAAATTTATTGTCGCTAAACGATGCAGAAAAACTAGTTCATGCTTTTATCACCTCTAGGTTGGACTATTGTAATGCCTTACTGTCTGGTTGTTCAGCTAGATGCATTAATAAGCTTCAGCTAGTCCAGAATGCAGCAGCGAGAGTCCTCACTAGAACCAGAAGATACGAGCACATCACCCCTATCTTATCTTCACTGCATTGGCTCCCTGTGAAATTTCACATTGATTTTAAAATACTACTCTTGACATATAAAGCATTAAATGGTCTCGCGCCGCAGTACCTGAGCGAACTGCTAGTGTCTTACGAACCGCCACGCCTACTTCGATTAAAGGATGCAGCCTGCTTGTCAGTACCGCGTATTATGAAAAATATAGCTGGGGGCAGAGCTTTTTCTTACAAAGCCCCAAAATTATGGAATAGTCTTCCAAATAGTGTTGGGGACTCAAACACAGTCTCAGTGTTTAAGTCCAGGCTAAAAACCTATTTATTTAGCCAAGCATTTTTATAAATAGATTTGCCTTAGGCAAAGGAGAAGATCTGGGGGACTCATGGACGTAGAGTATTATGGTGAACTGGTATGTTTAGATGCTGTCTTCCTCACTCTCATTGATCACTCAGGTTTGCTGACGGTGAGGTGATTGTTTGCTTTACATCTCAGGAAGCCCTCATGTTTGTGTTTCCTTCTGGCTCTCCCTTTTAGTTATGCTGTCATAGTTAGTCCTGCCAGAGTCTCTGCTTGCACTCTACAGTTAATATACATTCACATTATACATTGTGTGACTGTGACCATACCTAACTGACATCTCTCCTTTTCTTCTCTTTCCCCGCCTCTTTCTCTTTCCTCTCTCCTCCTGTCTCCCCCTTTCACTCTTTCTCTCTCTCTGTCGAGCTACACATGTCGTTCCTGAGCTGCCAGTGATCCAGACTCCCTCTGCCCTCCGGACCTGTCTGACCCATCCTGGTGCCCCGCTTCTAGCTGAAGATCTCTTCACATGGATGCCCCGTGTGTCTCTCTGGGATGCGTCTGGCGTCTGGGGATGATTCTCTCTACCTAGAAAATGGTTCTGGCCTTGACTGGTGTTGGCAACTGTTTCTCTGGGAACTTGACAGTTCGATAGTTCAGGACTGGAACTTCTTACAAGTCTACGTGGGTCTTCAATAACTACCTGGACTCCATATTAACATCAATTAATATCAGCTATTATAGCTGAACTGCCTGCCACCTAACACACTGTATAAATGCAGATCATTTACTGCTTTCTGTTTCACCCAAATGAGGATGGGTTCCCTGTTGAGTCTGGTTCCTCTCAAGGTTTCTTCCTATTACCATCTCAGGGAGTTTTTCCTTGCCACTGTTGCCCTCGGCTTGCTCACCGGGGACAAACCGACCACTTTGATTCATACAAATTCACATTTCATACAAACTTAAATAATTATTTTGATTGTGTAAAGCTGCTTTGCGGCAATGAAAATTGCTAAAAGCGCTATACAAATAAAATTTAATTAAATTGAATTGTGAGCATTGGTTAAGGGTGGCCGAATAGTAGGTTAATGCACAACTGCAAGTCTCTGAGGGATCATACACCTTGAAGTTTGCGGGACTCCAGAGGCACCAGCAGTTTCAAATACAGTACCTGTTTGCAGCTTTGTAATGGTCTTTTTTTGCAGCTGCTCTCTTAATCCGATGAATTTGTCTGGAAGAAACCTTCCTCATTCTGCCTTTATCTGCACGAACCCATTTGTGCTCTGAATCAGCCACAAATGTCTTCACAGTACGATGATCATGCTTAAGTTTTCATGAAATATCTAATGTTTTTTTCTACCTTGTCCAAGGCATTGCACTATTTGACGCTTTTCGGCAGCAGAGAGATCCTTTTTCTTTCCCATATTGCTTAAAATCTGTGGCCTGCTTAATAATGTGGAACAACCTTTTTCAGTACTTTTCCTTTAATTGGGCTTATCTGCCAAAGTAATTATCACAGGTGTCTGAGATTAATTTCAGTGATCCAAAGAGCTCTGAGGCACAACATCATCCATGAGTTTAATTTAAAAACCAAACATTTAATGTTTATGACACTTACATCCAATTTGCATAATAATTTGGATTGCGGTGTAGAAACAAGTGTGATTTAGCTGTACTAGATTCATTAAAAAAAAAAAAATTCTTGAATAATTAAAGTTAATTTGTTGTTAATTGGTTGTGTCCACTGTGTAAAAAAGTAATCGCCCCAAAACTTAATAACTGGTTATTACAATAAAAAATCTTCCACAGGGGCACTGCTAGAAATTTCTCCCTTTCAACCTCGATAAAGCCAACACTTTCCAATTGCCAAAGCCAAACCTAAAACCCACATGATACATTCAAAGCTTTTATAACACTAATCATTTAATTTATACTGCTGTTCAGTGCCCTGGTAACTCTGGTGTATACTGAAGGTAATGTGTTATGTAACCGGCAGTAAGCTGTGGAAATACGGTTAATGTTAAATATCCAGTCATTCTGGTATAATGTGGGCAGAGATGTAAAGCCAACATCCATACAATGAGTTCACCCGCCAGTTAAAACTCCTGGCTGAGGTGTTCTGTAAAAGACGTGCCACCCATCTCCCACCTCTTCGCCCCTACGACCTGGCCATCAACCTTCAGCCAGGCTTGGTTCCCCCCCGCGGCCATCTTTACTCCCTCGCACCCACCGAGACACGGGCGATGGAGGAGTACGTGTCGAGCGCCCTTTACCAAGGTACCATCAGGCCCTCCTCTGGACACGGACAGTTGAAGAACATACTCAACATGTCAGGGCGGGCCTCAAGAGATTGCTCGCCCATCAACTGTATTGTAAGTTGGAGAAGTGCGCTTTTCACGAGCGCTCCTGGGCTTTGTCATCTCACCCCAGGGTGTAGCCATGGACCTGCAGAAACTACTGTAGAACCTGTGTGTCATTGGCCCCTTCCCAAGACCCTCAAGCAGCTTCAACGGTTCCTCGGGTTTGCGAATTTCTATCTTCGCTTCATCAGAGACTACAGCATAGTTGCAGCACCCCTAACCGCTCTGACATGCCCGACCCCACATCACTTCACCCTTAACTCTACCACCATCTCCGCCTTCAAGGAACTGTGTCATTGCTTTACCACTGCTCCAATCCTTTTCATCCAGATGCCAACAAACCATTCGTTGTGGAGGTGGACACTTCACCAAAGCGAGGTCTGGACCAGAATTTGACCCCACTCAACAGTGATATGGGGTAGGGGACCGCAAGTTGTTGTCCATAAAGTGGGCATTGGAGGAATGGCATCACTGGCTCCAGGGCACCAGCGAGCCTTTCATCGTCTGGACTGACCACCAGAATTTGATCACCATCCAGAACATCTGGAGCATCAAGCAGCTAAACCCGAGACAGGAGCGGTGGGCTCTGTTTTTTGAACATTTCAATTTCCATCTATCTTACCGCCTGTCCTCCCACAACCAAAGATCATTGCACCTCTCCACTGGAACTTGGAAACGAGGGTTCGCCAGGCACAGGCCACGGAGACCCAACCGGCAGGTGTGCCGCCTGGACGACTCTACGTGCCTTCAGCGCTCAGGAGTGACTTCATGAAGTGGGGCCACTCATCATCCATCTCTGGACATCCTAGTGCTAGGCGCACACTCCAGTTTATTCAGAGTGCCGTCTGGTGGCCCTCCGTGACACGCAACATAGACGAGTTCATCCAGGCATGCCCAGTGTGCGCCAGGGCGAAGACTATCAACAAGCCGATGCCGGGAGAGCTCCAGCCGCTCCCGGTTCCCCGCCGGCCCTGGACACACATTGCTGTCAGTTTCATCACTGGCCTGCCGGCCTCAGAAGAAAAGACGACCATCATGACCATCGTGGACCGGTTCTCCAAAGCCGTGCACCTGGTGGCCCTCACCAGACTCCCGTCAGCCAAAGACACAGCCGAGCTGATACTAGAGCATGTAGTCCACCTGCATGGATAACCAAAAGACATCGTCTCGGACAGAGGGCCCCAGTTCACTGCCCAGTTCTGGAAGGCCTTCTGCCGTCTGATCAATTCCACCTGTAGCCTTTCTTCTGGATATCATCCCCAGACCAACGGTCAGACGGAGCAAACCAACCAACAACTGGAGCGCTATTCTGAGCTCAGATGTTTTGTCACCGATCGTCAGCGTTCCTGGGCCCGCTATCTCATATGGACTGAGTTATCTCACAACCTCCGCCACCAATCTCAGCCCATTTGAGGTATGCCACGGTTTCCAACCTTCGATGTTCGATTAACAAGAACCGGAGGTTGATGTACCCTCGGCCCAACAGTTGGTTCGCAGGTGTCGGCGGCTGTGGAGACAAGCCAACCGAGCCATCCAACAGGCTAACATCCGCTAGGCCACCCAACATCGCCGTCGACACCCTCCGGGACGAATGTATAACGTAGGTGACAAAGTATGGCTGTCCACAAAAAATCTACATCTCCACACCGAATCAAGGAAATTATCACCCAGGTTCATTGGTCCATATCACTTCACACTCAACCCTGTCACCTACCGGCTCCAGCTGCCTGTGGCGCTCCGAATCCATCCGTCGTTCCACACCTCACAACCGAAACCCTTCACAAGAAACCCCCACAAGATGGCACTTCACATCGCTCAGTCATTGAGTTCACCCATGTTGGTTCAAACTGTTCGTGAGTACTCACTTTCTTGGGTTTACTTTCTGATTCGAGTGTGTGTTTATAGGATGCAGGATAAATTTCTGTTTTTCCCTTGCTTGCCTTCTGTGAGAGTCCTTAGAATAATTCACGTGGTTATCCTGCCTACTCGCTTGCTTCCGCGTTTGGGTTTACCATCCACGCTACAAAGGGCTAACCGCTAATCGCTAAGTCTTCTTATCAACCCGGGTTAGTTCGTGATAACAAGTCTGCAGGTTTTTAGTCCAACAACAGGCTGAAACAAGTTAGAGTATATTACTGATTAGTTATCCCTGACTGAATGCGGCTGACTGACTGAGTGAAACACCTGGCACAGAATGGGATTTAAATAAACACCTGCAGAATGTTGACACTACAGTTAGCTCTGTGTTAAGCTAAAACTAAAACTACATTATCTGCGCACTGTCATGTGGGAGTCGTGTTGGAGGAGGAACTGATGTCAAATTCATAGGAAACAAAAAATGGTTAACTCTTTATGAGGGAGTAATGATACAGTACGTCCAGAGCGTGATATTATTTACATCATTATAATTAAGTGACTCATTTGCATCACATAGAGACAGACAAAGATGGATAAAAATAACTTGACATTGTGCTTAAAAAGTGAGTAAACAATTACCCTCTCTAGATTTGAAACAGAGATTGGCAGGACTACACTGTATGGAGCAGAGGCAGAGCTCGACTGTTCAATCTAAAGCAGGTGGAGGAGTACAGAGGATGTTACATTTTTGCACAGAAATAGTTATTATATGTATCCAATTATATGGGTCCAATAAAATATTATGAAATTGCTAGATTTTTTAGGGCCCCTGTCACTACTGAGCTCTTGACATTGTCTTAAACCATTCCAGTATGTCCCGCTATGGAATGTCCTCCTCATTTCCAGTAAAGTCCTGTAATAATTATGCCATTTTAAATGGTTTTATTGTAATCATTTTTCAGTGACAGAACACTTACCAGTCCTAGTTGTGTCTTGAGTGCTTGTTCCAGTCTTAGCTATCACACTGAGCTCCACCGTGTTCTCATTGCAATAATATTGACCAGAATCTGAGTGTGAGAATCCGAATATACTCAGAATCAGACTTGGTCCTGAGCTGTAACGTGTGTCTGTGTCATTGATGTGTTTGGTAACTATGGCATTGTAGACAGTGAGAGTCTTCTCCCTTTTTCCATCTACGTCTCTGCTCCAGGTCACACTGTCCTCAGTCTTATCGCCACATTTAACGAGGCAGATGTTTTTCTTTTGACAAGATTGTTTTACTGTCAGGAGGAAATACAGTTTTAGTAAAGAGTGCGATTTTTTTTATTCTGTCATTTTGTACTCTACACTGTGCAGTTCCTTGCTGTGTTTTATTCACAAAATTAACCGCTATATACTGTAGATGTCTGACTTTAGAGACTGTTACACCTTTCCTTATGTGTTGTTTAGACTTCAGTAAATCTAATCTAAATATAAAGTTTCTTATGAATCATACACCTGCTGAACTAAAGCACCATGCTTTTATTTCTCAACGTGTATATATCACTATTCTGTCACAAACCACATCCTGTGTACGTAGTTCCTAAAAGACACAAAATAGGAAATAGGTTTGTACTTTGATTATTGTTAATACATTTTAGTGTGGTCCTAATCCTAGTAATAATCATTTTACAGATGTATAGCTCAATAAATAATGAATAAAGTAAACCTTATATCTTTTACTCAATCTGCCTAATAGTTACAGTTACAGTTCATAGTCGCAATAGCTTTATATATTATAGTACAATATACTACAATAACTGTGATACTGTGCAGAGCTGCTACACTGGAAGGGGTTCGAACTGAGACCTCCACCTGGTTTTATAACTAGACTATTACTATCAGCCAGTTTACTTTTATGTAGAGAACAGGAGAGAGGAGCAGATTGGTATTTTGGAGGGAAAAGCTTGTTATTTTTATTTCAATAAAATAATTTCAAAGTGAAAATCTATAGTCTTTGATGTTATAAATCTATCCAGGTATAGAGGATGTGGAAGCACTCACCGCTGCTGGCTGTGTGTACGCTTACACACAGCAGGAGACACATGAACCCAGTATACTCCATCACCACTGAGTGTACAGACTGAGTGTACAACTAAGTTACAGACAAAACACTGTAGATCGTGTAAAGCTCTGAGATGCAGTGCATGTGTGATAAGGGGTGTGTAGAATTGAGATGTAGCTCAGGAAGTGATCAAATGTCGTGTAGCAATGCTTGTGAGTATATGCCTTTTCTGGCACAACATCCTGTGTGTTGAGAAAGAAAATAACAGAAGTACAATTTAGCATCAAACAAATGCATAATATAATATTTGTAAAGGTTATAAAGATTCAGGGATCTTTGTTTAAACACTTATGAAAAATGTAACAATGGGAAAAAAGAAAAAAAGACTTTGAATTAAATCATATCAAAATCAGGAAGGGTTTTTAAATATTTTATTATAGACACACATTATGAAAGCAGTTATGCACTTATTTCGTTTATACATTAAATCATAACTATAACAGAAATACACTATGTGCCCATAGCACACACATACATTCACCTGAAGGATTATTGGGAACACCATACTAATATGGTGTTTGACCCCCTTTCGCCTTCAGAACTGCCTTAATTCTACATGGCATTGATTCAACAAGGTGCTGAAAGCATTCTTTAGAAAAGTTGGCCCATATTGATAGGATAGCATCTTGCAGTTGATGGAGATTTGTGGGATGCACATCCAGGGCACCAAGCTCCCGTTCCACCACATCCCAAAGATGCTCTATTGGGCTGAGATCTGGTGACTGTGGGGGCCATTTTAGTCCAGTGAACTCATTGTCATGTTTAAGAAACCAATTTGAAATGATTCGAGCTTTATGACATGGTGCATTATCCTGCTGGAAGTAGCCATCAGAGGATGGGTACATGGTGGTCATAAAGGGATGGACATGGTCAGAAACAATGCTCAGGTAGCCTGTGGCATTTAAACGATGCCCAATTGGCACTAAGGGGCCTAAAGTGTGCCAAGAAAACATTCCCCACACCATTACACCACCACCACCAGCCTGCACAGTGGTAACAAGGCATGATGGATCCATGTTCTCATTCTGTTTACGCCAAATTCTGACTCTACCATTTGAATGTCTCAACAGAAATCGAGACTCATCAGACCATACAACATTTTTCTTCAACTGTCCAATTTTGGTGAGCTTGTGCAAACTCTAGCCTCTTTTTCCTATTTGTACTGGAGATGAGTGGTACCCGGTGGGTTCTTCTGCTGTTGTAGCCCATCTGCCTCAAGGTTGTGCATGTTGTGGCTTTACAAATGCTTTGCTGCATACCTCGGTTGTAACGAGTGGTTATTTTAGTCAAAGTTGCTCTTCTATCAGCTTGAATCAGTTGGCCCATTCTCCTCTGACCTCTAGCATCAACAAGGCATTTTCGCCCACAGGACTGCCGCATACTGGATGTTTTTCCCTTTTCACACCATTCTTTGTAAACCCTAGAAATGGTTGTGCATGAAAATCCCAGTAACTGAGCAGATTGTGAAATACTCAGACCGGCCCGTCTGGCACCAACAACCATACCAAGCTCCAAATTTCTTAAATCACTTTTCTTTCCCATTCTGACATTCAGTTTGGAGTTCAGGAGATTGTCTTGACCAGGACCACACCCCTTAATACATTGAAGCAACTGCCATGTGATTGGTTGATTAGATAATTGCATTAATGAGAAATTTAACAGGTGCTCCTAATAATCCTTTAGGTGAGTGTACATTATCAACAGTAATGATGGGAGGTTTTTTAGACCATTTGTTATGTTTTACACTCATTTTCAAAATGGGTTTTTGAATTGTTTTGTAAAAAATACCAATAACTGAAATATTCCATTCCCATAAGTATTCAGACCCTTCACTTACTCTTTGGTTAACCCTCCCTTGGCAGCAATGACAGCCCCAAGTCTGCTTGTGAATGATGCTACAAGCAAAATACACAAAACATGAAAAGCTCTGGAAATATTCGATCTGCAATGTATCAGTAAAATCATATATATTTACACCTACACATAATTTTTTTATGTATATCTGTAATGTGATGTACTGTACATTTACCCTAAAACCGTAATCTGTTTATTTTCTATTTACTTACATGAGGTTTTACATTCATACAAGGCTAAATATCACATAGAATAAATGTGGAAATAGATATTATGAAATCGAAGAATTTAAACAATAAATCTAATAAATTAGACACATTTTGTAAAGGACAAAAATAATGAGTACAACAGTTTAAACTTGTGTTTATTGGCTTTAAATATATTGAATTAACAATCTAATCAGCAAGATTAATTGGTGTTACAGGCATCAATGTCATCACATTCATTATAGACAGAGAACTACAGATAAACTATATTCACAGGTAGTCCCTGACTTACGAACAAGTTTCATTCCGGGAGGACATTCAGAAGTCAGATTTGTTCTTAAGGCTGACAAAGTGAGTCTTACAAGCCTTTCATACAAATATACAATGTATACATGTAGCATACCAATCCACTTAACTAAATCTGTCTCTTTTTCACAAACTGCCATCAAGTGACCATAAACCATAACCGCGCCTAAAGAAATAAATCTCACACATGTCAAATATAACCGTGTTGTCGCTGCACCTTTAAATCACGAGGGGAATCCTGGAGTCTATTTTGTCTTAGAACTGTGTTGACTGTGAACTGTTTTGTTTAGTATTTTTTGAAATTCTGATAATTTACCATCAGGACTGCTTTTAAAGATCAGACATTTTCTATTATCATGCTCCCTTGGAACTGTGGTCCATTTGTATATGTGGAAATTCATAACTTAAATGTTTGTAAGTCAGGGACTACCTGTATAAGAAGGAGGGATGTTTCAGGTATAACCGGTGCACTTTTCTGTGCTGTTGTGGGCTGGGAAAATGGTGTTGGAGCAAATTCCAGAAAGATACTTAAGACATTGATTAGGAAGGACAGCTCTGTTAAAGGATATCTAAAAACATTATGACCCCACTTTTTTTATTTGTCCCCCCAAAAGAATGAGGAGATATGCGCATGTATGTATAAACATTTATATTTGTTCCATTGCAGCTCCATTCTTTGTGTGTGTTAATGTATGATTTGCGTTCCTGATGGTGTAGACACATAATGCCATGTTGTGAGATCTGCCTGTTGCCTGCTTAGGACAGAGAAATACTTTCTGATTATTAACTGGGCCCTTTTTTTTCACCTTTCTTAAAAAGACAATCATTTGATTAAAATATTGCATAACATTTATATTTAGTTCTGGTAATAAAATATAAATACAAAAAAATCGTATACAATAATAGTTTACATAAAAATATATAATATATAACAAATATAGCATGTCACATACAGTCAACGCTGCACATTTGTGACTATTATGAAATGTTTTTTATTTTTAGTTTCCATAAAGTGTGTTATCTGTCATCCTGAAAACCATTACTTTACAGTAAATATACTTAAATATTATGTTATCTGGATTTGGTAACTGCAACACTTTACATATTATACATTACGTCACTTTGCCTCCACTCGTCATTTTTTTTTTTTTTTTTTTTTTTTACTTGTACCACAGTGTAATAGGAAATAGTTGTTAAACCGTATTACAGGTTCTTTACACTGTAAATTTAAAATTCTTTTTTACTTTTTTTGTTTGTTTCTTATTTGTATTAACCTCTCACTGTAGTTTTATTGTTTACTGTCCTTCTACCTCCCTGTTCTGGAGAGGCTAAGATAAAATAAAATTTTTATTGTACCTAGGTATAAATAACAATAAAAATCTTAAATTTAAATTAATCAGATGATAATGTTTAGTTTCTCATTCTAACTCTATATGTATAAACCACATACAGCACATAAACCACATACAGCACATAAACTTTATATTAATAGTAAACTCACCCGGTTTTGGAGATCATGGAGCCATGCACAGATACTCATAGACAGGTACATGAGCTGAAGATCCCACTGAGACACAAAGTACAGTATAGACATCACAACTAGGGGGCAGAATTCTTTTGCACAAGTAATCTCTACTCTTTTTCTATGCAATATTTTAGGGATTTTATATTTAGCATTGTAGAAATTATGTGGTGTGATTTATGAACATGAAATAATAATAATAATAGTGATGTTTTGATCGGATGACTTTGCTTACTGTATAAATTAATGAAATTCTTCAGCAGTTACAAATTCTCTCAATTACACTCTCATTCTGTATATAGCTTATCCAGGGTCGTGGGAGGCCTAGTGCCAATATCAGGCGACTCGGAGCATTGTCGAGGCACATCCTGGAAGGGTGCGAGTCTAGACACACTAGGACATGCTCACTCTTACTATGTACTATATTCTTCTGCTATACTAATGCACTTATCCCAGTGTTTCACTAGTGCTTGGATACCATCAAGGTAGAAAGTTTTCTGAGTATGCCAGAGCCATGATTGGACTGCCTGTCTGATTCATTTCTGAAACACTGGCCTCTCAAGAACTCCTTTAATGGGCCAAACATGTGGAAATGACTTGGAGTAAGGTCAACTTTACGTGGGATGTGGCAATAACTTCCAGACAAGTTCCTGTGACTTGCCAGTGGATGGCATGAGGTCATGCATTGTCCTGCAAAAACAGAACGCCTTCGATGCTCAAACCAGACCATTATCTTTCATTAAAGGAGTTCAGCATTTCAATGCATGAAACAGGCAGTCTGATCATTTCTTTTATTTGAGAGGGTTGAAATAGTACATAGTACACTTAAGTTTCTGCGTTTTCCTTAATCCTAAAAAGTTCATTACCTGTTAACAAAATGCAAGCTGTGTTAGAGATTCGTCTTGAGTGATATGTTGGCTTTGTAGGTATTCTTGAGAGAATTTTGTCCATTATATATGATACATTAGGGCCAGGGGTAGCTCAGTGGTTAAGACATTGGACTACGGTTCAGAAAATCCCAGGTTCAAACCCCACAACCACCAGGGACATGAGATAATGAGATTAAAATGTAAGTTGCTCTGGATAAGAGCGTCTGCCAAATGCCTAAATGTAAATTAGTGTGATGCACTATCAGTAAATTGCAGTTACCTAGAGAATTCATTCTGGTGTAATGAGGGCAGAAATGTAAAGCCAGCTGGTCTGCAGGTTTTTATTTCATCCACAGATTGCACCAAATTTTGTCATTAATTAGTTATTCCTCCCTGAATGAATTTGAGTTTACCGAATGGGTTAATCTACTGGGTTAATGGTACTGGTTAATCTATCTGTTCACCTTAGCGGGGAGTCTGGTTTGGGAAGGCTCACTTAAAACAGCAAATTATTTACTCTTTATGAGGGGGTACTGATACATCAAGAGCAGATGCCAATAAAAATTTTAATGGAGTGATTTCTCAGTGACAGAACACTTACCACTCCTAGTTGTGTCTTGAGTGATTATTTCAGTCCTTGCTATCACACTGAGCTCCACTTTGTTTTTGTTGCAGTAATATTGCCCAGCGTCTGAGCGTGAGAATCCAAATATAATCAGAGTCAGACTTGATCCAGAGTGGTAACGTTTGTCTGGATCAGCAATGTGTTTGGTAACTGTGTCATTGTGGACAGTGAAGATTTTCTCCTCTTTTCCGTCTACATATCTGTTCCAGGTCACTTTGTCCTTGGTCGTTTTGCCACATTTAACGATGCAGATGTTTTTCTCTTGACAAGATTGGGTTTCTGTCAATCAGAATGCAGGAGGAAGTACACTTTCAGTAAACTTTTTTGTACTGCACATGGTTCTACACTACATTGCCATGCAAAAGTATGTATTCCCCCCACCTGACATTTTGCCACGTTACAGCACAAACATAAATGTATTTTATTGGGATTTTATGAGACAGACCAACAAAAAATGTCACATCATTGTGATGTGGAAGGAAAATGATGTATGAAAACCATATTTTACATTCCAGAACATTATTGGGTGGTTCTTCTTGTCTGTTACCCTTTTTGCTTTTTTTCCCAGGTTTCCTAGTGGTTTCATCCAGTGCTTGCTGCTTCTGATTGGCTGCACCACATCTCAGTACCTCAACCAGTCCCGCCATTCCACTCTTCTGATTGGCTGCACCACATCTCAGTACTTCAACCAGTCCCGTCATTCCACTCTTCTGATTGGCTGCACCACATCTCAGTACTTCGACCAATTCCCATCCTCCAGCTGGCTTTTAAGAAGCCATTTCAGAAAGTAAAGTCAGTCTTAAGACTCACAGTGTCCTGGCCATACTTTGTTTGTTTATTTTCCTAGTCAATGCTGGTGATCTTTGCAGTTGAGAGACTGGTTTAGGGAAGTAAGCCACGTGGTATACATGTCAACATGTAGGTAACCAGCTGTCTAGAGATACACTAGGTAAAAGGGTGTGTGCCAACCTATGTATCCCATTTGATTTAGATAGTTTAGCTAGTTAGGGTGTTTTGGCTCATCAGAGTTATTTATTCTTTTTTTTTCTTGTCTATTTTTAGAGGAGACTAGATGGGGGGGGGGATTGTGATTTGGTTAGACTGTTTTTTTTTTTTTTTGGTTTATTTTTAGCCACACCCATTGCTAGTCTTTCAATTAGTGCCTGACTTTAAACAACTGGTTTGACTTGTTAATATTTCATTTGGTATCACTTCTTGTACTTCATGTAAATAAACACCTATTGCTAACAAATTTAGTTTGTCGTCACTTTGGTTCCAACCCATGCTGGGAATTCAACTAAACAATGTCCTACAAATTTAAGTGTGCGACCCATATACCCCTTGACCACCAAAGATTGTAACACCATACATTACTTTTTTTCACTAATAAAAATCTGTATGGTGTGCATTTGTATTCAGTGCCCTTTTCTCTAATACCCCTAACTAAAATCCAATGGAACTAATTGCCTTCAGAAGCCACCTAATTAGTAAATAGAGTCCACCTGGGTGTAATATAATCTCAGTATAAATACAGCTGTTTTGTGAAGCCCTTAGAGGTTTATTAGAGAACATTAGTGAGCAAACAGCATCATAAAGTCCAATGAACACACCACACAGGTCAGGGATAAAGTTGTGGAGAGGTTTAATGCAGGGTTAGATTGTAAAAAAATATCCAAGCTTTGAACATCTCACAGAGCGCTGTTCAATCCATCATCTAAAAATAGAAAGAGTACGGCAAAACTGCAAACCTACCAAAACATGGGCATCCACCTGAACAGACAGGAGAGCATTAATCAGAGCAGCAGCCAAGAGGCCCATGGTAACTCTGGAGAAGCTGCAGAGATCCACAGCTCAGGTGGGAACTCTAAGTTGTTCACTTCCCAAATCTGGCCATCATTGAAAACTACTGTAAGCCATTATTGAAAGAAAGCCATAAGACGTCCCATTTGCAGTTTGCGACTAGTCATGGGGGGGGCAGCAAACATGTGGAAGAAGGTGCTCTGCTCAGATGAGACCTAAAATAATCTTTTTGGCCTAAATGCAAAATTATACCATATGTGTGGCGAAAAACTAGCACTGTGCATTGTGGTAATGCTCTTCTTCAGCAGGGAGTGGGAAGCTATACAGAGTTGATGGGAAGATGCATGAAGCAAAATACAGGTTAGATGTTAGAGGAAAACCTGATAAAGTCTGCAAAATACCTGAGACTGGGGTGGAGCTTCACCTTCAGCTGGACAACGACCCTAAACATAAAGCCAGAACTACTATAGAATGGTTTAGATCAAAGCATATTAATGTGTTAGAATGGCCCAATCTAAGTCCAGACGTAAATCCAGTTGAGAATCTGTGGCAAGACTTAAAAATAAATGTTCACAGGCACTTTCCATTCAATCTGACTGAGTTAGAGCTATTTTGCAAAGAATAACGGGCAAACATTTTACCCTCTAGATGTGAGACACACCCCAAAAGACCTGCAGCTGTAACTGCAGTGAAAGGTGATTGTACAAACTAGAATACAAATGCATGTAACAGGTTTCAGACGTTTTTATGTAACAAATTTTGAAAACCATTTAACATTTCCCTGTCCCATAAAATCATAATAAAATACATTTATGTTTATTGTTTGCAACTTTACAAAATGTAAAAATGTTTAAGGAGTATGATTACTTTCGCAAGGCACTGTAATAAAACACACTCTAATTAAAGAATCTAATTATGAATAAAATCACAAAGAAATTGTTCAGTTAAGCATTACAAAACACATCCTGTGTTCTCCTGAAAGAAGATGAACTAGCCACACTCGGGTTTGATCCTTATCAATACATTTTAGACTGCTTTAATCCAGTTATACATTTTATTTTTGACACCATTCTTTCTTTAAACAATTTCAAAATCAAATAAGGAAAGTTCAGAAAAAGAAAAAAATGAATATTTGCTTAATAAATTTGAAATAGGTTTGTATGATAAACTAAACACTAGAGAACTCCTCCTGCTAAAGAGCATTTATGCATCTTTGTAATATTCTACAATATACCTTAATAACTGTGGTACTGCGTGAAGCTGCTACACTGGAAGGGTGTAGAACAGACTCCCCTATGTCTATGGAACAGACTCCAAGTATTTTATTCAACCTGTTTTTATAACTCCACTATTACCATCAGCCAGTTTTTTTTTTTGTATAAAGCGCATGAGAGGAGCAGAATGGTTTTTTGGAAGCTTATCATTTGGTTGATCAGTACAATGTTTAAGAAGGTAAAATCTATAGTCTTGGATGATTTAAATCTATCCAGGTATACAGAATGTGGAAGCACTCACCGCTACTGGTCGTGTGTACGCTTACACACAGCAGGACACAGATGAACCCAGTATATTCCATCACCACTGAGTGTAAAAGTTACAGAGTAAAGCACTGAGGCGCAGTGTGTGTGAGATGTGGGGTGTGAAGAAGTGAGATGTATTTCAGGAAGTGATGAAATGTTGGATAGTCATTATTTTGAGTATTTGACTTTTCTGGCTTAAGAACATCCTGTCTGTTCAGGCATTTGGCAGACTCTCTTATCCAGAGTGACTTACAAAAGTGCTTTAAAGTTTCCATGATTGGATAGCTCCTTAAACTGGGTTACTAGGTTACTAGTAACCAAACACAGTTGGGAAGGGTATTTTTCATTTAAAGATCGCCAAAGGCTCAGCTGTACAGACATCTAGAGGACAATCATTCCACCACCTACTGTAGGTGCCAGAACAGAAAAGAGTATGGATGAATATCTTCCTCAATCCCTGAAAAATAGTAGGACGAGGCAAGCAGTGCTGGAGGATCGGATGGAACGTGGTGTGGTGTTTGGTGTGATAAAAGCTGAGAGGTAAGGTTTGCGAGCATCAGGGTTTTGAATTTGATATGGGCAGCTACAGGTAGCCAGTAAAGGGAGCAGAGAAGTAGGGTGGTGTGGGAGAACATGGGAAGGTTAAAAACAAAACATGCAACTGCATTCTGGATCAGCTGCAGAGGACGAATGGTGGACAGAGGCAGACCGGCCAGGAGTGAGTTGCAGTAGTTCAGTCTTAAAATAACAACTGACTGAACAAGCACCTGAGTAGCCTGTGAAGAAAAAAAAGAGTGGATTCTTCTAAAGTTGTAAAGAGAAGATCGACAAGAGTGAGTAAGTTAAGCAATGGGGAAAATGACAGATGATTGTCCAGAGTTACCCCAAGACTGCAGGCAGTGGCTGAAGGGGTGATCTGATTGTTGTTCAGAGAGATCACAAGGTCTTGACTGGGGGATGAGTCCCCATAGGTGGACAGCAGGTCGGTTTTACTTAGATTGAGCTTTAGTTGATGAGCTGCTATTCAGAGCAACTTACTTTTTTATCTTTTCTTTAGGTTATACACCTATGCAATTGATTGTTAAGGTTCTTGTTTCACTGCCTTTGGTCAAGGACCGTGTGCGCTCTGCCACCCAGTGTCTAAATACCAATTTCGAAGACTCTGTGCTGTCTATGCTGCAGAAAGTCATTCAAGTTTAAATTAAGCCATAGTTTCATTTCTGTGACAAATCCCCACGCTGCCTTAAAGTGCCCCTATTATGCTTTTTTAAATATGATATTTCATGCAGTGTGTCATGTAGCTGTATGTGAACATAAACTACCGGATATTGCAAAGTTGTAGAATATTGCAAAGTTGTGACGCCAACAGTGCACAATAAATAAATTTTTTGTCTCTTAAAAAAAAGAATCGGCTCATATTCGCCTAAATGAGTCGTTAGCAAATTTATTTTTTCTCTGTTATGTATCCATGTCACTCCATAACATATTTGCATAATGTCCGCCCACGTTCTATGTCGTGAACACATAAAACGGTACCACGGTACCCACCCACAAACAGTACCATTTTCACGGGGATTAGCGTTACATCATGTCAAGAAGACGCTGTATCCTGCACTGTCAAAGTACATTTGTTTTACTGTATATGCCCTACCGAAGGAAGAATCTACAAAGAATTTGCTTGGCATTCTAACACAGTTACAGAATAAACAAATATTACAGTAACGATGCTATCACATCTTACAATTAACATTACCACACTCTTGTTAACATATGACACTTACGACTGAGAAACGTCCTGCTCCAGTCGTGCTTGCGAAACAGTTTCTTGTCGATGTGCCAATTCAATCGTTTCATCGTCGGACTCCGGCTTGAATTAATATGGTAAAATCAACGCCATATTTTCTATGTATTGACGGGTCTGCAGAGCTGTTCTTCAGTTATGGTAATGGGAGTTTCGTTTTCCGACACATGCTGAAGCAGTAGACCAATTATAAAGGACCGCGCCATCTGACCAATCACAGCAGTGATTCACACGAGTCGTTTACGAATCATTTAGAAATAGGGTAAAAAATAAATCTATTTTTGGAGAAAACTAAAGTGTTTTTTGACCTTGCATACATGTAAACCTGTTTTAAGAGACGCATTAAGCAATATTAGCAACCTTTAAAATGGCATAAAGGGTGCACTTTAAGGACATGCACCACAGTCTCTTTGTCTCTTCGTCAGAGAGTCCGACAGGAGTCTTTGTGAGAGTTGTCCTGGACCTCCAGTGGTAGTACCCTTTGGGAGGAGTTGGAGCCTGTGGGCTATGGTGTATGTGGCTGGGACTTCATTGTTTAGCTATAGGTCTATAAATAGACCTTGGGTTTGTGTTGTGGTTGTCTAACATCTGGACTACTACTGTATTGTTATCTTGGCCATTTATTTTGATTTGGATTACTTTTGCCGTTGTTTGGTTAATTTTTTTGATATAGGCTTATTCTATTAATTGAGTCTTAATTTCAGCAACTATGCTTCACCTGCATTCATTGAACCCTAACACTCTCCAAAGATGCTCTGTTGGGTTCAGGTTCAGACTCTGGATGGGCTGCTCCAGGACTCTCACAGAGTTGTTCTGAAGCCTCTCCTGTGTTTCTTGGCATTATGCTTCAGGTGAGAGCCAGGGGTAGCTCAGTGGTTAAGGCATTAGACTCTGGTTCGGAAGATCACAGGTTTAAACCCCACAACCACTAAGTTGCTACTGTTGGGCCCTTCAGCAAGGCCCTTAACCCTCAGATGTGTAATAAGATAAAAATGTAAGTCGCTCTGGATAAGAGCGTCTGCCAAATGCCTAAATGTAATGTAAATGTGAGGCACAAGTCCCAGTTAGTTCAGCTGCCATCACAACTGCTGCTATCTCTCTTACTTTTTTTTTTAATTAACTTTATCCTTAACTTCTTCCACCAGACTATTTTGGGCCCTCAACCAGAACACCACAACTAAACTGACAGATTTTGATTTCTGTTCATTCACGCAATAAACAAATAAACTATTGAAACAATAAATGTAATAAATTAGACACATTTTTATAAGGAAAAAAAAATGTTTGAAGTCATGTTTATTAGCTTTCAACCATATTGTATCAACAACCAGATCAACAACTCTAATTTGATTTACAGGTATCTCACAACAATCTCACAACACCACCATTCAGTTCTCAACAACAACTACTTCACATTGCATTTTTACTACATAAAATTTGAATAAAAAACAGGACGATCAATACAGAGGAAAGTGAGGAAGATGTATGTAGTTAATGTATGAGCTGGTTCTTGTAGCCGCATAGTAAATGCCATGTTTAGGGATGTGCCTGTTACCTGCTAAAGACAGAGAAATACAATCCACAGTAATTATTAACCATGCTACTTAAAAAAAGGAATAGGCAATCCTCTTGTTAAAATAGTGCAGAACATTTATATTTTTTATGGTAATAAAACCTTGGTTTAAATAAAAATCTGGACTATTATAGACTGGTTTTACTTTCAGTTGTTTCCATAAAGTGTAGAGTCTGTCATCCTAAAAACCAGTAGGTTACAGTAGATAAACTCAAACATATCAGTTAGTTAGATTATGAAGTTTAGTTTCTTATTCTAACGCTATATGTACAAACCACATACAGCAGATGAATTCTATATCAATAATAAACTCACCTGTTTTTGGAGCTCATGGAGTCATGCACAGATATACAGGTACATGATCTGAAGATCCTATAGACAAAGTATAGACATCACCACTAGGGGGCAGCTCCCTTTGCACAAGTAAACTCCAATCATCTCATATACAAGATTCTAGGAATTCTATTGTCAGCAACAAAATAATGATGTGGCATGCCAGAGTACCTGGAGGAAACACACCAAGCACTGGCAGAATATGCAGACTCTACACTCACAAGGTAGGAATCAAACCTTTGACCTGGACATGGGAGACCGCAGCACTAACCACTACACCACTATGCCGCCCTAACTGTAAAATTAATGAGACTAAAACAAAAAAAGAGTTTAATATAATGGCGAGAAACCACAAAGCAGATACTCATCTGTCCTGCTTTACCTCTTACACTGGAGACTCCTTCCATAAACATTTTACAAACATTTCAACATAAAGTTTCACCATGTCAAGAATTACACAAAACCTTTTTAATCCATTTACATGGGGCATCTGATCTACAAATCTCAGTTAAGAGTAAGAGGTCTGTTCAAGTCAAAGCAGGACTTTTGATTGTACAGAATAACAGAACAGTTCTGAGTGTAAAAACTCCCTTTATTTCTCCACTGTATATAATCTCCTGCTACACTAACACACTTATCCCAGTGTTTCACTAGTGCTTGGACACCGTCAAGTTCGAAAGATTTCATAGTACAACGGAGCCACAATCAGATCACCTGTCTGATTCATGTCTGAAACGCTGGCCTCCCAGGAAGTCCTTTAATGGTCCGAACATGATGAAATGACTTAGAGCGCGGTCAGGACTGTATGAGCGATGTGGCAATACCTCCCTATCGACGTAACGCAGAGATGTAACAGCAACAGGTCTGCAGGATTTTATTCCATCCACAGATTGTACCAGGTAACTTCACTGATTAGTTATTCCTTAATGGATGAAGTTGAGCTACTGAGTGAAAGCACCTGGCACAGACTGGGTTAAGCTACTGTTAACATTATCTGCTCACCTTTACTTGAAGTTCTGGTTTGTGAAGAACGTGATGTCAGTCTCCCTTAAGACAACAAATGATTACCCCTTATGAGGGAGCACTGATGTATCAAGAGCAGCTGATAATTATGTATTTTAAATGGTTTAAATGGAATCAGTTCTTAGTGATAAAATACTTACCGGTCCTAGTCGTGTCTTGAGTGCTTGTTTCAATATTAGGTATCACACTGAGCTCCACCGTGTTCTCATTGCAGTAATATCGACCAGCGTCTAAGTGTGAGACTCCAAATATAATCAAAGTCCGACTTGATCCTGAGCTGTAACGTGTGTCTGGATCACTGATGTGTTTGGTAACTGTGGCATTGTAGACGGTGAGAATCTTCTCCCTTTTTCCATCTACATCTCTACTCCAGGTCACACTGTCCTTAGTGGTTTTGCCACATCTAGGCATGCAGATGGTTTTCTCTTGACAGGAGTGTTTTACTGTCAGGAGGAAATACAGTTTCCGTAGACATTGTGATTTTAGAACAGCTTTACATTATCTAATTAAACAGACTCTAATTAAAGAATCTTATCATGAATGAGGTGGCAAAGAAATGTTTCACTTAAGAATTACCAAACACATCATGTGTGCTCCTGATAGCAGATGAGTTAGCAGCGCTGTGGTTTGATTCTTATCAATACATTTTAGTCTGCTATAATCCAAGTATATATATAATTTCTGATGCCGTTTTTGCTTTTAAGAATTTTAGAATAAAAGAAGAAAAAATCACTTAATTGATTGAAAGTTTAGGGAATAAATAAGTAAATAATGATTAGTCTCCTATGTGGTCCACATTTCTTTAATGTAGAGAGAGGAGCAGAATGTCATCTTTGAAGCTAAAGCCTGTTGTTGTTTATATGAGTAAAGTAATTGAGAAGGTAAAATTTATATCCTCGGATGTTATAAATCTATCCAGGTATAGAGGATGTGGAAGCACTCACCGCTGCTGGCCGTCAGTACGGTTACACACAGCAGGAGACAGATGAACCCAGTATACTCCATCACCACTGGGTGTAAAAGCTACAGACCAAACAAAGCAACACTGTGTGAACAGAGTGAAGCTCTGAGGTGCAGTGTGTGTGTGTGTGTGATAAGAAGTGAGATGTAGCTCAGGAAGTGATGAAATTTTGGATAGTCATGTTTGTGAGTCTATGGCTGGCTTGTGAACATCCTGCGTCTGTCAGGAAATACAGTAACATGAGCACAATTCAGCATCACACAAATGTATGATATAATACTTGTAAAGGTTACAAAAGATAATAAAGGTTTTGTGTAAAATTAAGAACACATCTTTACAGCATAAATGAGGTTGAGGTTTAAGGGCCTTGTTCAAGGGCCCAACAGGAGGGCTTGTTGGTGGTTAGGTTTGAACCTATGACCTCCTGAACCATAGTCCAATGCCTTAACCACTGACCTAACCCTGCTCTATAACTTGCTGGTTCTGAGAACCCTGCGCCACGCCTTGTGACTCCACCTAGCGTCAAGAATCTTATCCCTGCCCTGCTGCTTGACAGAAACTAGTGGATGATACCAACCCAAAATGATCATCAGAACGTTTCCCAATCATATGCAAAGGGTGGATAAGACCATCCACGGCCCCCTGAGATCTTCCACCACTGCTTCCACCACCATGGGACTTGCTCTGAGAATACAGACTTGTACAAGACTGCGTTATACTGTACAATGTTTGCAAAGTTGTGAAGGAGGCAAAGCAGCACTGTGGGAGGAAACTAGAGTCATGGCTCCAACAGAGTGACTCTAGGAGCCTGTGGCAGGGAGTAAAGACGATAACAGACCATAAAACACCAACATCCGGAATGACGAATGTGGACGTGTCTTTGGCCGATGAGCTGAATACTGTACCTTCAACGCTTGCTTTGAAGCCATGTCTAAAGGTGCTAGCAGCACTAGTGATGCTAAGAGTGCTGACAGTGCTAAAGACAGCAGACAGAAAGAGAATGGCAACACGACAAACATACTTATCATCTCAGATCATGAAGTGAGGAGAGCCTACAGGAGGATAAGCACCAGGAAAGCAGCAGGATCTGTATTTACCGTAATATTCAACCTTTCCTTATCTTGTTTACACATTGCTCATTCTTCACATAAATAAGGACTAATTGCATTCTCAGAGTTTATAATTCATTTCTGTAGACTCTGTAAATCCTACATAATTTACCCTTCTACTTTAAATATATTTTATGTTGGTAACTTTTGTAAAAAAGTCAGCCTAATTTTTTTTTTTTTTTTGGATTTTTATGTATTTTTTTATTAATTATTTTATTACTTTTATTGGAAACTTGTATATTTTTGTATTTAATTGTACTATGAAGTGCAATGTATTTCATTGCAGAGATTTTATAAGCATTTAATTGCATACTGTGTATGGTTAAGCCTGTGACAAAAAAATAATAAAAATTTCCTCTACTGTACACTGAATAGTCTGCCAGTTGCAGAAACACATCCTCACAACATGATGCTGCCCCACCGTGTCTGACTGTAGGGATGACTTTAAATAGGTGCCGTGCAGGACCTGATTGCAAATAGTTCAACCTTTGTATCATTAGACCAGAGGATTTTGTCTACAGTCCTTAAGGTGCTTCTTGGCAAACTCCCAGCCAGTTGTCATTAGTGATGGTGAGATGAAGCTTCCTGAACTCTGAAGGCTTCCAGCCAATTGGTTCACTAAAGGGATTCATTCCTCGAGGCTTCATTTGCACACAAATCCCCCTACTGATCAAAGAATATAAGACAAGAAGATGTCTTCGAAGTCATTTTACCAGTACTGTATGTGATCCTCTCAAAGCCGTTTGTGTGTGTGTGTGTTTGAGTGGATGAAGTAAATGTCTAAAGTCCGGTATGTTATTGTCTGTGTATGTATGTGGCTGGGAGAGATGGCTCGGTCTCACCGGTATGTAGTGTTCACGAAAACAGATGAAGAGTGGTATTGAAGGGTTCCAGCACGGATAAATCCACTAGGGAAAAAAGTAATCCACTGGACGCGTCAAACAATCTCTTTTTTTTTAGTAACACAGCGCTGTTTTCTTCTCATCTCTCCTCTCCCTCGCTTCTTTGTGGTGGCGCTTTAAAGGCGGACCAGGTGACCGCCAGCATCATTGCCGACCTCTCGCTACCCGTCTGCGAATTCTCCCCATAGTACCTTTTGGGACCACAACCTGTTGTATGGGGTAAAGAAAACCCTAAAGGACACTTTTATGGGGCACAGCTGCTTTACCTTTATGAGCTTCTGCCATTTTTGTCCCTATAAAAAGCCCTTTATGTGGCTGCGCTACACAGTGTTTACATTGTGTGGAAACACACAGCGCCTGCGCACACAAACGGAAACACTTATCTGTCTGGATTTATTTTTACTTTTTTTAAAGGTAAAGTGCAGGTTAATTTGTTTTATTTTAACTTTATATGTTGTATTAATTATTTTTATCTATTTATTTTTTGGGGGCTGTGAAACAAATAATTTGAGTTTCCATTATTTCTTATAGGAAAATCCGATTTGGTTTATGAGTGTTTTGGAATATGAGCCACTTCCGGAATGAATTATGCTTGTAATTTCACTTGAAATGGCAAGAGCACACATGGCAAAGTGACCCTCCTCCAGTACATTAATATTTCATAATTTCGGTCATATGAGAGAGAGGGACAGTGATGTTTTCCAAATGGGGGAATGTTACTTAGAAGATTAAGTAATAATAGGAAGAAGACATAAGTGCTTATTTGTTGTGAGTCTGGCTGATTACTGGATTGATTATTTTATATTATTAGTTTTTGAACTTGTAATATTCAGATCAGAATTATTTACATGATTCTATTTAGTTATGCATATATATTAGTGTATAGTATTTATAATTGGTAAAGTAAAGGTTAACTTCAGTTTTAGTATTCGTGTTATATTAATTTTTTGGAGAGCAATTTTCAGTTTTTTTCTTTGGGCCCATGTTCATTTAATTTCTCCCTTTGTTTAATTTTAGCTTGCAGGCATCGCCCTTCTCGCTCAGCTTGCCTGAGGATCCTTCTAAGAGCCGGTGCTATTTATGATAAATATGATATATGTTGTTTTCATTACTTTGTCCGCTATTAAAAGAGGAAGTCTCTCTCTTTGCACTCTATGTCCCAAAGCAGAACCGAAAAGTTATTTTTTATTTATTGGATCTCTGCCTCTGCATTTTCTGTATTTTCCACTTCATTAAAGTTCCTCAAGTTCTTGCACGCTGTGTACACAGGTTGTTCTTGTGTCACTTTGCATACTTTTCTGCTTGATTATCGTTAGGTATGAGTATACAGCTATAAAATAAATAAAAATGAGTAAATATTATTAGTATTATTATTTTTTTCTAGTATTATTACTTTACTGATTGTGTTGTTTCCTATCCCTGCCTACTTCAATGTATATTTCTCACTTCCAAAATTTGTCGTGCAGAGCCTTCTCTTTTATTGTATCAATTGTACCAATTTCCTAAAGTGTCCCAATGATACATTCTACTGGGATTTAATCGCCCTACTGTTAATGCCCATCCTCACTAGTACACACAACTAGAATCAGGACAATACTGTAATTTTAGCACTGTGATTATAAATTCGTTTAACTACAATGTTTCACTTGATTTTATCTGTTACTACGTGCGGCTCTAAAGGAGCTGTGGAGCCGTTTCCTCCGTAACATTTGAAGGACAAACAGGACGATTAATACAGAGGAGTGCGATGTAGTAACTGTCTGATCTGGGTTCCTGAAAGTGTAGCCACATGTAAATGCCATGTTTTAGGATCTCCTGTTACCTGCTAAGGACAGAGAAATACAATCTGATTATTATCTAAACTACATTTTTTTATCCTTCTTTGGTACTTCTTAGAGAAGGAAATCATTTACTTTAAACTAATAGTTTCAGAATAACTATAAAGAAACAACTAAAAATAAAAACAGTCCATAATAGTTAAAATAATATGATACATGACATTATATTCTATTTTTATTTAAACAAATATTGTATTAATCATAATTTTTTAACTATTATGGACTGTTGTTATTTTTAGTTGTTTCTTTAAAGTTATTCTGAAACCATTGGTTTACAGTAGATATACTCAAACATTTCAGTTAAACAGATTATGCAGCTCAGTTTCTCATTCTCACACTATACTTATAACCCACATAAACTCAACATTGATAGTAAACCTGGTTTATCCGGTTTTGCAGGTCGTGGAGTCATGCAAATATTCTCATACATGGGGACATGTTTTGCATATCCTTTTTGGGACAAAAATAATAGAGGTCACCAGTAGGGGGCAGAGTTCTTGTGCAGAAGTAGTTGCCACTATTTTCATGTACAATAGTCCAAAAGTTTAATAGTCAGCAATGTAGTAATGAGGTTGTTTGCTTTACAAGCAGGAAATAATAATCATGCCATATTCTGGTCACATTGATTACTGTATGAAATAACAACAACCTTCAGGATTTATAAACTATAAAGTTCCCCTAATCACTCTCTCATTCTCTACACCACTTATCCTGTACTCCACACAGACCTGGAAGCTTTGGGTTAACCTAGAAAGGCAGCCACCTCTCTACATCCAGACATGGTGTTATTATCTACAAATCAGGTGGTGTTGCTGGAGTTTATTGTCCCCCTACTGGATTGAAGACAAAAAGGGAAAAAATATAGATAAGCAAAAATTGGTTACATAGTGCAGGATCAAGTGTTGGAGAAGACAATGTGAGCCAGTGGAGGTTGTTTGTTAGGGCGTCACAGGGGAAATTATTTACCAGGGTTCTGAAACTCCTAAGAGCAAATGGGCTGCAGAGAAGGCAAGCCATCAGATACATCCTGGAGGCTACACCACAAGTCAGAGACTGATTACACAAGGCTGAGTCACCCAGGTGAGAGTGTCTGCTGATAAAAAACCCATGAGACCCAATGACTCCTGTGAGTATTTTGCAGGGTGCAATGACACTAACCAGATGCTCTAGACAATGTGTTCTCTTGTGATGAGCATATATGTACAAAGATTTGGTGTCTAGGAAGAGCAGGGCACTAGTAAACCCGGCTCTTATAATCAGCCAGCTTAGACAATAACTCAAAACCTTGAAGTAACAATTTAATTCAGCAAAGGAGAAGGAGAGTCCTGCGCTTTTAAGCTGGAAAGAGTCATCAGGAGGCAGGAGCCACCAATCTCACTGGGCTGGAGTGCACCTAAGGAAGTGCAAAAAAAATGTTTGAAAGTAGATCATGTTTATTTCAAACCACTTTGGCTTTACCAGGAGCAAAGTGGCCATCTGACCTGCCATCATCTGTCCATTACTACATCCCCAGAAATGGTGGAAAGTTTAACATGGCTGAGGCTTCCCTGACAGAGGAGTCTACAAGCAGTGGCCTAGGCTACTGGTACTGGTTTCTTATAATCTCACTGCTTAGTAGTAGACAACAAATGATCACCCCTTATGAGGGAGCACTGATGTATCAAGAGCAAGCTGATAATTATGAAATTTTAAATGGTTTTAATGGGATAAATTCTTAGTGACAGAACACTTACCATTACTAGTCGTGTCTTGAGTGCTTGTTTCAGACTTTGCTATCACACTGAGCTCCACCATGTTCTCATTGCAGTAATATCGACCTGCGTCTGAGTGTGAGAATCAGACTTGGTCCTGAGCTGTAACGTGTGTCTGGATCAGCGATGTGTTTGGTAACTGTTTCCCTGTAGACAATGAGAATCTTCTCCATTTTAACATCTACAGTACATCTCTGCTCCAGGTCATAATGTCCTTTTACTGTCAGGAGGAAATACAGTGTTAGTAAAATCCTGTTGTTTTGTGCTGCACACAGTCTACACATAGTTGTCTACACTATATAGTTAAACCTACTCCAACTAAAGTAAGTTCTAATAAATGAGGTCACAAAGAGCTTATATGGTTATATAAATGTTTTAGGGAAGCACCACAAACCACGTCCTGTGTTCTCCAGAAAGACGATGAAATAAGCATGATGTGGTTTAATTCCCATCTGTACATTTTGATCTTCCTTAATCTAATTATGCCTTTTTACTTCTGGCACCATTTTTGAAAGATGAAGGAATAGTGAAGAATCACTTAATTGAGAGAAGGTCAAGAAGTAAGTAAATAATAAAGCAAACATTTGAGTACTCACCCTGTAGTGACCGTCCTGAGCTTAGTAAAACTGTATACTGTATACAGTATATTACAAAGAGTGTGATCTTACAAAGACTGTGCAGAGCTGCTACACTGCTACACTGTGTGCAAGTTACAGACGAAACAAAGCAACACTGTGTGAACATTTGGCAAGATGGCACCGGTGAGGTCGGCTGCCGTCACGACTGCTCCGACCTTTTTTACTATTTTACTATTTTTGTCTTTTAAGTTATCTTTCTGTAACTTTAAACCAGCTAGTTAATCACCATTGAGTACATTAGGTATGCTAGAGACAATCTTGTTTCTATTGGTTTACAATTTACTGACAATTTGACGTTTTTAACTCCGGATCCGAGCTGGCCGAGTGAGATCCTGAGGCAGAACAAAGGACGCGACGCGAAGCGGCATCCCCGAGGGAAACGAGCCGGCATCAAGAACAGGCTGGAAGCCTGTGCACACCCCACACCTCTGCCTAGCATTCTGCCTGCCAACGTCCAGTCACTGGAGATCAAGCTCGATGACCTCAGGGCCAGGGTAAAGTTCCAGAGAGACATTCAGGACTGCAATCTCCTCTGCTTCACCGAGATATGGCTGAACCCAGCGGTGCCGGACCACGCCATCCAGCCGGCCAAGTTCTTCTCAGTTCATGGCATGGACAGAACACGGGACTCAGGGAAGTCAAGGGGAGGCGATGTGTGTTTAATGGTGAACAGCAGCTGGTGCAACAGCGCGAGCGTTGTTTCTCTTACACGCTCCTGCACACCAAACCTGGAACTACTGTCCATCATGTGTCGTCCTTTTTATCTACCTCAGGAGTTCACATCGGTCATAATCAGTGCCGTTTATATTACACCACATGCGGACACGGACACTGCCTTATGTGAGCTGCATGAGGCACTCACACAGCATCAGACACAGCACCGGTACCAAACTTTTTTCAACACATCACCTGCCCCACTAGGGGCGAAAGGACACTGGACCACTGTTACAGGACAGTCAAGGACGGCTACAAGGCACAATCTCGTCCACCGTTTGGGAAATCCAACCATGCTGCCATCTTCCTCAAGCTAAAATACAAACAAAGGCCCTAACAGGAAGTTCCAGATCAGAGGGAGGTCGCACGCTGGACGGACCATTCGGTGGCCGTGTTTCAGGGCGCACTCGATGACGCAGACACGGACATGTTACGAAACCCCTCAGATGATGATGCAGTTGTGGGATTCATCGGGAAACTAGCGGATAATACCGTGGAGAAAAAGACTATCGGAACGTTTCCCAACCAGAAGCTGTGGGTGGATAAAACCATTTGCGATGCTACACACGTCTGCCTACAACGTGGGACTTGCGTCGGGTGACATACGGGGGGACCATACAAGGCTGCGTCACCAACATCCGATATGACGAACGCGGACGTGACTCTGGCAGACGAGCTGAACACTTTCTATGCTTGCTTCGAGGCTGCAGCTAAAGACGCTAGCGATGCTAATGCTAGCGGGGCTAGCGGCTGCAGACAGGAAGACACTGCCAGCACCGGAAACGCATTCATCATCTCCGAGCATGGCGTGAGGAGAGCCTTCAAGAGAGTGAACACAAGGAAAGCAGCAGGACCAGACGGCGAGTCAGGTCATATTCTTAGAGCCTGCGCAGACCAGCTAGCACCTGTGTTTACAGAGATATTCAACCTCTCTTTATCTCAGTCAGTGATCCATACATGCTTCAAAGAGTCCATCATTGTTCCTGTCCCAAAGAAACCTCATCCTGCTTCCCTCAAAGATTATCGCCCTGTAGCCCTCACCTCAGTAGTGATGAAGTGCTTTGAGCGGCTGGTCAAGGACTTCATCATCTCTTCACTACCTGACCCTACAAACCGGTCAACTGACGATGCCATCTCTCACCTCCTCCACACATCACTTACTCACCTGGACACTCAGAAAGGGAATTATGTTAAAATGCTCTTCATACAGTTCAGCATTCAATACCATAATTCCCTCCACACTCACCACCAAGCTGGAGCACCTGGGACTCAGCTCATTTCTATGTCAGTGGATCTCTAATTTTCTAACTGGCAGACCACAGGCAGTAAGGATGGGTGGACATGTCCTTCACTCTCAGCACTGGAGCCCCCCAGGGTTGTGTTCTGAGCCCCCTGCTGTACTCTTTGTACACATGACTGTGTGGCCACTACCAGCTCCACCACCATCATTAAGTTTGCTGATGACACCGTCGTGGTGGGCCTGATCTCTGACAACAACGAGTCGGCCTACCTGAAGGAAATTGGGAATCTGGAGAACTGGTGCCAGAGGAACAACCTCCTTCTAAACGTCAGTAAGACAAAGGAGTTGATAGTGGACTTCAGTACTAAGCAGGAGAGAAACAACTGGAGAGAGTGGAGAGCTTCAAATACCTCTGTGTTTACATGAAGCAGGACCTGTCATGGTCCTGTCACATCAACACCGTGGTGAAAAAGGCCTGACAGCATCTCTACCACCTCAGACGCTTGAGAGACTTCAGACTGCCCTCCAAGGTGCTCAGGAACTTTTACTCCTGCACCATAAGAGAGGAGAGCATCCTGACGGGAAACATCTCAACCTGGTTCGGGAACAGCACCATGCAGGAAAGATGAGCTCTACAGAGGGTGGTGCGATCAGCTGAGTGCATCATCCGCACAGAGCTCCCTGACCTGCACTCAATATACAGCAAGCGGTGCTGGACCAAGGCCTCTCAAGATACGGTCTCTCAACCAGGTTAACACACAGTACTGATCCATTTTGCACATACACACATATGGTTTTTGCACTCACTGTGGACATTCTGAACATTCACTTACACTAGTGGCCACTGCACAACACATTCGTGGACATTCGTAGTTAAATTACCCAATTACTCTATCACAAGTCACTTTAAATATGTCACTTTCAAGCATATTTGCACACCCACTGGACGTTCTGTTACCCGGATGCACAAGACACTTTAAACACTTTAAATATGTGACGTTTCCATTTATATTCAATCTATATTTAACTTTACTCCAACACAAATGTCCATAAAATTCGATATATCTATATTGTACAGCTGTCTCATATTTTTATATTTTTTTTTCATATTTTTCTTATATTGTATATTTTGTACTGTACAGTAATGTTATTTTATTTTCATTCAGTTAAATTTCACTTGTGTTTTCATTTTTTTATATTTATTCCCTATTCTTTAGTGTTTTATTTTAAGATCATGAGCAGTTGTCTAAGCATTTCACTGCATATCGTACTGTGTATGACTGTGTATGTGACTAATGAATTTGAATTTGAAATTGAATTTGAATAGAGTGAAGCTTTGAGATGCAGTGTGTGTGTGTGTGTGTGTGTGGCAAAACTGCAGGACTGCATGGCGTAAAAACAGTGCTTTTGGAAAGGAATTTGCTATTTAATCACACAAACAAGTCAGCAAGAAGTGTGAGGACAAGATTGAAAATAAAAGTGGAATTGAGTCTGCTATTGTATGATCTGTATTCCAGGATGGCCAGGTGGTAAAAATCACCCCTGGGGATCCGCTGGTTACCTGCTGAGGACGGAACCTGACCACTTACTGATATACTGACTGTTTTTATTCTTCTTAGAGAAAGCAGACCCATGATTACAATGCACATTTTTGAATATTATGGACTACCTATATTTTTAGATGTATCTATAAAATGTAAAACATGTCATCCTAAAAAATATTAGTTTACATTAGATATAAAAAGCAAAAATAAGGATGTTAATTGTAAACTTAGGTAGTTGTAGAACTGTTGGAGCCGAATAAATAGACTGTACGTGAGCAGTGTATGTGATGTGAGGATCCTGCTAATCCAAGGAGTATAGAGGTACCACTAGGGGCCAGCATTTATTCTGGATGTTAAACAAGCACACACATGTCAGGTCTAAACAGGAATTTGCAAAACTCAAGACAAGCCTACAAACATTGCGTCTGAGAACTGGATCTCCCAGCAGAGACACTCTCAAGGTCAACAGAATACTAATGAGGCACTCCCTAACTCCATTACACATTCAATTCACACTATGAATAGGACTTTAAAATATGTATTTTCGCTGAACTATGGTTTTCTTTGCTTAGCCAAGTTTATGTCTGTTATACACCGATCATTAGGATGAAGAAAACGCAAGGGTGAAAGCAAGGCAACCAAGAAATGCAACCCATTTGTTGGAACTCCTGCAATGCCAGGAAAGTGAGATCGTTGAGCATGTATGCAGGAGTGGCCAGATATGGTGGCAGATCTCCAAGAACTAGGGAGAGTAAAAGGAAATGTTAGTCTTTTAGAATGGGGAGTCACTGATCAGGAAAGGAAGCACTTAATGATTTTTTTGAAAAAGACTGGACTAAAAAGTTGCCTTTATAGGACAGGAAAGCTGAGGAGAGAGATCTATACTGTGGATGGCGGTGATGTAATCTACAGAACTTTAACTAGATGCTAAGTGGTACTGAGAGTAAACATGTTGAGAAGAAAAAGTTTAAAATATAGAGCAAGTCAAGACAAGATTAGGAAAGGATGCTGTAAGGTATGGCATCTCTCAAGGTTGATTGGGCCATGACCATCAAGATGCGGCACATCAAGCAATAATTCATCTTCTTTTAATTTTTTTTTTTAATCGTAAAACTTAATTCGCACACTATTCTTTTTAAACCCAACAGATGCCTTAGAACTTTTAAGGAAGGCTGGTCAGGAAAATTGGCTTTAATTCAATTCAATTCAATTTTATTCAATTTTATTTGTATAGTGCTTTTAACAATTGTCATTGTCACAAAGCAGCTTTACACAATCAACAGAATTATTTAAGTTTGTATGGAATGTGAGTGTGGATGAATCAAGATGAGCAGTTTGTCCCTGGTGAGCAAGCCGAGGGCAACAGTGGCAAGGAAAAACTCCCTGAGATGGTAGTAGGAAGAAACCTTGAGAGGAACCAGACTTAACAGGGAACCCATCCTCATCTGGGTGAAACAGAGAGCAGGAATTGATCTGCATTCATACTGTGTGTTAGGTTTGTTAGCCAGTTCAGGATAACAGTTGATGTTAATTGATGTTAATATGGAGTCCAGGTAGTTATTGAAGGCTCAGGTAGGTAATACAGTTGCTGAACTATCGAGCAACTGTAGTTAAGTCCTCAGAGAAACAGCTGTCAACACCAGTCAAGGCCAGAACCGTCTTCATGGTAGAGTGAAACCATCCCCAGACACCAGACGAATCCCAAAGAGACACACATCCATGTGACAGGATCTCCAAGCAGAAGCGGGGCACCAGGATGGGTCAGACAGGTCCGGAAGGCAGAGGGAGTCTGGATCACTGGCAGCTCAGGAACGACATGTGTAGCTCGACAGAGAGAGGGAAAGAGGGAGAGGGGGGGAGAGAGCAGAAGAGGATAATGTATAATGTGAATGTATATTTTGTGCAAAGTGAAGCAGAGACTCCGTCAGGACTAACTATAACAGCATAACTAAAAGGGAGAGACAGAAGGTAACACAGACATGAGGGGGAACTGGGATGTAAAGCAACCAATCATGTGTGTAAGCTGCCCATGCCACACGCACTCATGCAACCCCATACCATCAGAGATGCAGGCTTCTGAACTGAGCGCTGATAACAACTCGGGTTGTCCTAGTTAAACTCTTTAGTCCAGATGACATGGCGTCCCAGTTTCCCCATATTTGTCTGACCAGAGAACAGTTTTCCACTTTGCCACAGTCCATTTTAAATGAGCCTTGGCCCAGAGAAAACGCCTGCGCTTCTGGATCATGTTTAGATATGGCTTCTTTTTTGACCTATAGAGTTTTAGCCGGTGAATGACACGGTGGATTGTGTTCACCGACAATGTTTTCTGGAAGTATTCCCGAGCCCTTGTTCTTGTTTTGATTTCCATTACAGTAGCACACCTGTATGTGATGCAGTGCTGTCTAAGGGCCCGAAGATCACAGGCATCCAGTGTGGTCCTCTGGCCTTGACCCTTACACACAGATATTGTTCCAGATTCTCTGAATCTTTGAATGATATTATGCTTGTAGATGTTAATAACTTCAAACTTTTTGCAATTTTTCTCTGAGAAACTCCTTTCTGATATGGAGCCCACATTTTTGGGGGAAATTGGTGATCCTCTGCCCATATTAAATTCTGCCTCTTAGAGAGACAGACACTGCCACTCTAAAAGGCTCTTTTTATACCCAATCATGTTGCCAATTGATCTAATAAGTTGAAAATTGGTCCTCCAGCAGATTCTTATATGTACATTGAACTTTTCCGGCCTCTTATTGCTACTTGTCCCAACTTTTTTGGAATGTGTAGCTCTCATGAAATCCAAAATGAGCCAATATTTGGCATGACATTTCAAAATGTCTCAGTTTAAACATTTGATATGTTTGATATTCTATTCTAAATAAAATATGAAAAATTTTGAAACTTCCACTTCATTGCATTCTCCTTTTATTCATAATTTGTACAGTGTCCCAACTTTTTTGGATTCGGGTTTGTATGCACAGGAACTGAGTTACACAATCATGAGGGTATGGATCATGTTTCATAAATTTTGTTAAAATTATACTATGAAGACCCGTTGATGTTGATGTTTGATGGTCGTACCTATTATTAGTATTTTAATTTAAATAAATATTTAAAAATATTTTTACAAATGTGAAAAAAAGTCCTCCCCTATTCCTTGAGTGCAGCCCAAACATTGGTCAGTATGCCTTTGAATTGAATTTAGCAGTTTTATTGGTCTGCGTTGCTGTCTGTCTTTTGAGGAAGGTGGAGCCATATACTGTAGATGATAAGAAGAATAGGTCTGAGAACAGACCCTTGAGGTTCCCCACAGATGACAGGGAGTGTAGTAGTCTTTAAACCTCACAAAAATATATACTCTAATCTGTATGACAAATTGGATTGGAACCAGCCCAGAGAGTCACACTTGAATAAGATGTCATAGTTAAAAAAATTAACAAGTGCAGCTGTCAGAACAGAGAAGATGGCAATGACCATCACTGGATCATTTGTAACCCAGAGTAATGGTGTATTAGTGCTGTGGGTCTGTTAGAAACAAGACTGCAACTTCTTACAGAAGTTGTTAAGCTTGAGATGTTCCAGAAACTGAGCAGCAACTAGCCTTTCCAGAAACTTGGAAAGGAAGGGAAGATTAGAAATGCCAGCCGTAGCGTAGGTGTTAAACCTTACATATTGGGATGCCGGTTACCTGCTAAGGACAGAAATATACAACCTGACTACTTACTGATAAACTGAAGGTCTTTTATTCTTCACAGAGAAAGCAGAGTTATACACTTAACAGCCATAACCTTATGCCTAGACAACTGGGCCGGAGCAACTCCAAAACCTCAGCTCTCGTGGGATGTTCCCAGACTGCAGTGGTCAGCACATACCAAAAGTGACCTAAGGAAGGAAAAACAGTGACCTGGCGACAGAGGCCAGGGGTCACTAATGCACATGGGGAGGGAAGGCTGGCCAGTGTAGGACGACCCAATAAAAGAGCTACTGTAGATTTAATTAAGGAAAAGGTTAATGTTGGTTTGATGGAAAGTGTCAGAACACACAGTGCATCGCCATTATGGTCATAACGTCACGCTGATCACTGCATGTAATCCACACTTTAAAATATTACAGATTTTTATTTTCAGATATTTGCATAAAATTGTGAAAAATGTCATTCTGAAACATATTAGTTTATAGCAGATATAAAAAGAAAGAGTAATTAATTAATCAAATAATTAATTAATATGCACCAAATATTTGTCATATATATTTGCCATAGGTTGACATGATCTATATACTATTTGTAAACCGCCTGTTGACACCGAATAAAATTGTGTATAATGAAACAGGAGTACTTATATTACAATTAAAGACGAAAAAGTATTAGCCGACATGCTAGCTGTTTTACATCAGGCGAATATCACAGCCGCCTCACTGGGGTCCTTCCAGAAAAGTCTCTTAACGGTACACCTGACTGACGCAAAACCTTTAATATGAATATGAAAGGGATGATTATTTTTTTTTAAATAAGCACAATTAATTTTTAACGAAAGCAAAATAAAAAATATAAAAAATATGTGGCTGTCCCCACCACTAGGGGCAGTGTATACAACACATACACATTTGTTTTAAAATAATTAATAAATAAAAATGGACGAAATTTCAGTCAGAGTATATTTAAAAAAAAAAATTTATTTCTTAGACACTGAACAAAAATATATATATTTAAAATAAACGCGCACCGAAAAATATTGCGAATGCGAAAACAACCGAATAAGTCCCGCCCAGTTTCTTGTATTCAGCTCACCCACTGGTGGAGATGCCTTCGAAGGAACCTCATCTCAGCCATCTGATTGGTCGCCGCAGTTGTCTTTCTTGCATTTCTCCGTTCTGATTGGCTAACGTAAGAAAAAGGAACGACATCTGTCCTTCCTTAGGCAAATCAATTTCCGGGTTGGTGTGCGTGCGTGCGTGTGTGTGTGTTAGTGTGTATGTGTGTGTGAGAGAGTGTGTGAGGGCAGAATGGATTATTAGAATGTTGTCGGAGTAATTTATACATTTTATAGAGTGTATTATCAGAAGTGGAGTCCGCCTCGGTGCGGATAGAGCCGCGCGCGCGCGTGTGTGTGTGGCTGGAGTGATCAGCGAGCAGAGAGACAGTGTGTGTGTGTGTGTGTGTGTGTGTGTGAAGCGGATTTGGTTGAAATAGTTTTTATTTGATAAAATCTCTCTCCATACACACACATCTCTTCGGCTATGACTGCGGATTTACTGTCTGACTTGGACAGTCGCTTCTTCGCCGATAACCTCCTGACCAGTGAGGACTGGGGTGAGTGTCTTCATTCTCCTCATTATTCACTAAACATCAACAAGTAAACACATTATCTACAGGATGAGGCGTGTTAGTGATACTACAGGGCCAGACTGACTAACATCACCACCTGAAACATTACTCTGAGTGAATAAACCGTAAATGTGATTGATGTGGATACAAATTCGAACCCGTGTGACGTCATTAACGGCCACAGTGAGTGTGTCGATCTTTAATGACGTCATAGAGGTTATCATTTCATTCCATGTCAGTGTAGAAGTTAGAAGTAGTACCCTCTAACTAACCCAACTTGGCACAGGTTTGTTTGTTTATTATTTATTTATTTATTTCAATTCAATTTTATTTATTTATTATCATTATTTATCTTAGTTGCCCTTCCTGACGCTACCCTTCCATTATATATGTGCTTTTAGGGTTTTGGGTGGGTGGGGTTTGGTTTGGAGAGGTGGGTTGGGGGAGGGGTATCGAACCCAGGGCCTTCTGCACGGCGGACGAGAAACCTGCCGCTGAGACACCAAGCCCGCAAAGACCACCATAATTTTCCTGAGAGATAAACACTATATAAAAATAAACTAATCACTAATTATTTAAGAAAGAAAGAAATAATCCTACAGTTTGCTAGAGAGCGTAAAGAATAGAGTGTGACGCATTAGGAGAAGGGTCATGTGATCTGATGAGTCCAGAGTGACCCTGTTCCAGAGTGATGGGGCATCAGGGTAAAGAGAGGGGCGTGGGTTGGTTCAGCTCAGTGGTTAAGACTTTGGACTACTGATCGGAAGGTCCGAAGTTTAAACTACAACATCACCACCATCATCATGATGTTGTTACTGTCAGGCCCCTGAGGAAGGCTCTTAAACCTTTACCTGCTCAAAATGTAAGCTGTACAAGCCTGAAGGACATTGTGTGGACAAAAAATGACTTCAGCTGACGACCTGATATTTTTTCCATCAACAGATTGTTTCCAATATGAAGATGCCATGATTTAGGATTTCTCAGACGTTAACTAAAAGTGTGAAGGTAGCCATTGGTGCCTCCAACGGTTAAGGCTGTAGGTCTCTAATCAAAAGGTCGATGGTTCGAGCCCCAGCACCACCGAGGTGCCTCTGTTTTGCTCTTAAGCAAAGCCTTTAACTGTAAAGGTCCATGTGATAAATTATTGAGTCTCCAGATCTTGACCCCGCTGAGAATCTTAGGGATGTTCTGGAGAAGACTTTACGCAGTGGTCTGAGTCTCAGTAGATACAATAACGTTGGCGAGAAACGAACATGACTGTGGATGGAAATAAACACAGTGATGGTGTGTAAGCTTATTGTTGGAGAGTGTGACTTATTACTTCCTCTCACACTGTGGCTCAGATGTTCAGATGTTCAGATTCACTAGTTAAACTCAACAAGACTATGGTGGACTCGTCAGAACATCAAATCAGTGACACTGGAGACCCAGTTGGATAATAGGATTACGTAATGCGTCCAAACAAGCTGTACCACTGAGATAAACTGTGTAGTGTAAGATTTTATAAAGAAAGTGACTAACATCTCTCTCTCTCTGTCTCTCTTTCTCTGTCTCTCTGTCTCTCTGTCTGTCTACCTCTCTGTCTCTCAGATGCCTGCCTGTATCAGTGTGAGAGCATGGAGGAGGGTGAAGACAGGCTGAAATATGACACACTGGTGAGGCCTTTCTCTTTTTCTCTCTCTCTGGTATACACACACACACACACACACACCGACGCCACAGGCAGTGGATGTGGTGAGTGTGTGTGAGAGAGAATGGAAGAGAAAGCTGATACTATCCGTCCATTCTGATGGAGTGAGTGTGAAGTTCAGGAGGAGTTGGATGTAGAAGCAGTGATCCTAGTAAACTGGGCTCAGAGCCGCTGATGAGACGAGATGGAAAATCATCATGTCGTCATGTTTAAAGACGTTTCTTTAGTACACGGGGAATCACATGGTCCTTATTAAGCTCTCAGGATGATAAACGTTAAAAATCCATCATCTAGTAAATTTTTTGAAAATTCAAATTAGAAATGTTTATTTCCTGTAAAAATCTAAACACCAGGATAAACAAAGTAGCATCAAGTAAATGTAACAATAATGTAAAGTAAAAGGGAAGTGTTTATAACAGTTACATTACAAAATTAATGATCCTGAAATGACATCTGGTCTGAGGGGTGTGTGGTCAATCAGAGGAGGTGTGGTCAATCAGAGGAGGTGTGGTCAATCAGAGGGGGTGTGGTCATGCGTTGCCCTATAAACAGGAAAATAATAAAACGGAAAGCACAGAGACAGAATGCAAGAAAGAGAGAGCACGGGGAAATGAGAGAAAGAAAAAGAGAGAGTAAGGGCATAGAGGACAAGTGAGCAGAGGAGCTGTGTGTGTGTGTGTGTGTGTGAGAGTGTGTGTGAGTGAGTGAGTGTGTGTGAGAGACAGTAACCCTTAGAGAATGAACCCCACCGCTCTGTATCAGAACCCTGAGTGTGTATTTGTTCTCCACAGCTGGACAATGACCTGGTGCTGACCCTGGACCCAGACAACCCTGTGTCGCCATGGAAACACCTGGACAACAAACTGCTGGAAGGTACAGAGTGATGATGATGATGTTGATGAAGACAACACAGACCCAATGATTATAAATCCTAAAGCTGCACAGATCGAGCACGCAGCGACTGGATTTGCCTTGGGTCACACACACACACACACACACACACACACACACACACGATCTGTCTGAGAGGAAGCCCCTGAGGGGCGTGGTCTGGTCTCTCACCATCTCACACAGCTGCAGTGTGTTTATTAATAACCTGAACACACACACTCTAACACTTATTAAATACTCTGTGTTCTGTGTGTGTGTGTGTGTGTGATTTACTCCAGGTTTATTCTCTCTCTCTTGTGTTTCAGGCGATGTTTCTGTTATGAAAGATGAGATGACGATCACACAGCCTCTACCTGTGGACATGTGTAAGTGTGTGTGTGTGTGTGTGTGTGTTATGCCTAGGTGTGAGATAAACTTCTCTCTAACTATCTGTATTAATATGAGGTAGGGTTGGGTCGATAGACGACACACACTTAATCACACTATATAACCAAATGAAATGCATGCTTTCAATTTCTGCATCTTTACTTATTTTATTATTACTATTATTATTATGAGGAAATAATAACAAAGAGGTTGTTAGTGATCACAATACAAGTAGGGATGCACCGAAATGAAAATTCTGGGCCGAAAACGAAACCGAAATTTTTGGATGCACTTGGCCGAAAACCGATACCGAAACCGAAAATGGCTTCATTAAAAAACATGTTTAAAATATTTTCTTTTTGTTTGTATTAAAAAAACTACAAATTAATTAAGCAATCAAACTTTTATTGATAATAAATAACAGTAATAAGGCTGTTTAACAATAACAAAACTAAATAAAATTTCTTTCTGTAACAAAATTGTGTTATTGGTTTTAACCAACGTTGTTTGACGGTATTCCTCAAATTCAATTGTGTGTCTTGACTTAAGGTGGTGTATTAAACCTGTAGTCGAAAATGTCTTTGCTGTTGAACCCCCTCTTGAAACTTTTGCAGAGCAAATCTTGCATATTGCAACTTTGCTGTCCTCATCTGAAACTTTGAAGTGCTTCCAAACCGCCGACATACTCCGTGTTGATGCGTAATGACAGCGCGAACGAGACGGGAGGATGGGAGAGGCGTGGCGACAATTTCGGCTTTTATTTTCGGCGCTTTCTTACGTTTCGGCCGAAACCGATAATGCTATTTCGGTGCATCCCTAAATACAAGTTACAGTGAACTCCAAACGAATTACACGAACTAGTTCGTTTACATTAATAAATGAGGCATACAAAAACAACTGAAAGAAATCTACAAAATTTCAATTAAATTAGATTAAATAAACTACACCAAAGATGGCTTTTTCATGGTTTTACCCTAACGAACAGAGCTTGGAACAAAAAACAAGTTTAAATATGAAGGTTTCTGGACAGAAATACTAACATGTTCAGCTTTTCTGGCTTTAATAAGCTGTGAAGTGGAGTAACAACATTTACCCGCTGTGCTGAACATTCAGTTGTGCGTGATGACACTGCCAGTGAGCTGTATTTGTCTGTGCTTCTTTTGCACGGACAACTTTACCACAAATCCTACACACCACTTCAGACGTATCACGTGGCTGCCCTCTTTCATTCGGGCTAAAGCCAAAGTACTGCCAGATTGGTGAATTTGCACCTTTTTTACCTACCAAGTTTTGACCAACGGCATAGATCACTGTGCCGATTCATGCCCGGGGAAAAAAGTGATTGACAGGTGGTAATTTGTGTGTAATTATCTTTATTAATTTATTTTTTGGTTATGGGTAAAACAAAGACCATGCAGGTCAGGTAGTAGAAACGATAGGCTACCATTAATTAATTAATTATGTATCCACGACGACGATGCCATCGTCCAGCGCGTTGTTTCACATTAGACCCTAATATGAAGTGTGTGTGTGTTAGTGTTCCAGGTCAAAGCCGAGCCCCCATCCCCTTCGTCCTCTCCAGGCTCAGACAGCTCTCTACCATCCTTACCTGAAGCCCAGGTACACACGCACGCACACACACACACACACACACACACACACACACACATAAAACTGCTGTTCTGACTGTTTAAGCATGTTTTTACACATCTATTCACACCCGCACCCCCCGTCTACAAGCTGACACACACACAGTGTTTGCAGTCGTCCCCTTACTGTTGACTCTGCAGCTGAGTAAACTCTTCTTTTCTCCTCCACTTCCTCTCCCTCTCTCTCTCTCACACACACACACACACACACACACACAGACAAGAGATTTAAAAGTGCTTTACTGGTGTGACAATTGTGTACATTCTTATTGCCAAGTTACAAGAAAATAAAAGAAGCAGAGAGTAAAAAAAAAGTATAGAAAGAGTAATGATAAATAAATAAATAAATATATATATATATATAAAAGAAGAGTGAAGACATTTAATTAAAGTCAAAGGGAAAGTGACCCCCCCTCCCTCCCCCCTCTCTCTTTATCTCTTTATCTCACATCCTTAAGTGTTTGTTCTCCTGTATCCGGGATCATCCACCTCTTCTCTTCTGAATCTGTGTGTGTGTGTGTGTGTAAGGCAAAGAGACAGAGGAACAAAGTCACAGTGACCTTATATACTGTATATAATAAAAAAAAACATAATATATAATATATATATACTTTTAAAATATGAACGAATAAAAAGTGTTAATTAATATTGAGTATAAAAATGAGAGCTGTTCAGCTGTGACATTATTATTATTATTCTCACCTTATTATTAATCTCATCGTTTTCTTATAAACTTTTAATTATGCAGCTTTAAATTTTTATGTATAGTTAATTTTTGTTGCCCCTAATTTTTTTTTTTTTTTTCACTTTTATTTCCTTTTTTTTCTTTGTATAAATACATTTACATTTGGGCATTTGGCAGACGCTCTTATCCAGAGCGACTTACATTTTTATCTCATTACACATCTGAGCAGTTTAGGGTTAAGGGCCGCGCTCAAGGGCTTTGGTTGTGGGGTTTGAACCTGTGACCTTCCAAACCGTAGTCCAATGCCGTATCCACTGAGCTACACCTCGCCACATAAATTTGTGATGCACATGTAAAGTTTAAACATTGTGGATTAATTGAGTTTAATTAATTAGTTTATTAAACTCGGACCTGAAGTCGTCTCAGAGTTTTATTATTCTCAGTGTTTCAGCCTCAGCAGTGTGATTTGTGTCCTGATGTATCAGATTGGATCTCAGGTTTTGGATCAGAGATCGGATCCTCAGACAGAAACTAATCAGAGAGAAACGTGACTTTGTTTACTGTTTATTACTTACGGTGGTTACAAAACTCAAAAAAATAATAAATGCAAGTTTTAAAATAAAAACAAAATAAAATACGTATAAATGATAAAAATAAAACAAATAAAGTGATATGAAAGTAAAATATAATGGATTCAAATACTAATATGAAGTAAGTTTAAGTAATATAAAAAAAATATATAATTCAATCAAATTATAAAACAGAAGCTAATTAAATAATTTAAAAAATAAATATAAAAAAGTTAATAAAACAATATAAAATTCCTATAAATTATAAAATAAAACGACTAAAATAATAACAATAAGTAAATAAAATATTATTTAAAAAAATGAAGCAAAAAAAATTATACAATGTGGCAAATAAATTTTATATAATAATATACATTAAATTTAAAATGAATCAAATAAAATGAACAACAATAAAATAGATGCAAATTGTTAAATAAGTGAAATAAAATAAGAAAATTAAGGTAAAATAAGACTAATAATTAAATTAAAAGGGATACATTTTATTATTTTGTGTGGGTAAGTAAAATTTTTTGTACTTTTGTTATTTCTATAAATATATATTTTTTAAATAATTCAGATTTTTGTTTTGTACTGTACGTATCGACTCGGCTAGTTCGTTTCTGTCTCTGTACATTTATAAAGGCTGTCTCTCTTTGTCTCTGTCTCTCTCTCTCTCTCTCTCTCTCTCTCTCTCTCTCTCAGTTTCAGGTGAAAGGCGAGAACCCCCCCACACCCCCCTACATGTACGGAGACGTTCTCTCACCCCCCGTGGGTGCCATGGAGGTTACTGTGGCCACCACAGCCCCGCCCCCTCACCAGGCTCCACCCACGCTTCCTGTTCCTACAGTAGCACAGACCACAGGTACACACACACACACACACACTGAAAAAGTTCCTATTTTTGAAGATATCAACAGCTGATGTGTGTGTGTGTGTAGTGAACACCAGCTCCATCCTGAGCAGTAAGCCCGTGTTACAGCCGAGGCCGATGTGTGTCGCTGCTAAAACCCTGATCCTGCAGGGAACACCACCAGGTACAGACTCCGCCCCCTCTCGGTTTACTGCCAGCTGATTGGTTTAAAAACATTCCCCCCGTTTCACACCTGTACTGTTTTCCCGCCGCAGTGGTTCTGTCCCCGTCAGTGTGTCTGGGTTCCGCCCCCGCCATCGTTAAAATGGAGCCCGTGTCTCCCAGCATGCACTGCACCAGCCCTACAGCCCCGCCTACCACCAAGCCCATCATCCCAGCATCCTCTCTGCCTGGGAGCAACTGCAGCGACATCGACGTGAGTGTGTACACACATCTGTGTGTGTGTGTGTGTGTACATCGTAAGAAAAAGCTGTACCAGGTTTCAGACACAAGGCGGTGCTGTAGCACCCAAACTAACCTTTACACTAAATTTTTGTAAATATCTGATGATGCGCGTCCTCTCATGATTGTGCTCCTCCTCCTCCTCCTGTTCCTCTTTCTCTTCCTTTTCCTCCTCGTCAGATGAAGGTACTGAAGCGGCAGCAGCGGATGATAAAGAACCGCGAGTCTGCGTGTCAGAGCCGGAAGAAGAAGAAGGAGTACGTACAGAACCTGGAGGCTCAGCTGAGAGAGGCGCAGCAGGAGAATGAGCGCCTGCGCCGGGAGAACCACGCCCTGCGAGTCAGACTCGCCAGCAAAGAGGTCAGACAGACGGAGACAGACAGACAGACTGAGACAGACAGACTGAGACAGACGGACGCTTGAATGGAAAGGCTGTCAGATAGAAGGAGGGATGATCACACTGTCAGTCAGACAGAAAGATGAGGGGTTGACAGACGGCTAGTCACAGGTTCAGACAGACGGGCAGTTGTACATGCAGACGAATAGATGTCCAGGTGTACAGGTAGTCAGATGGACAGACAGAGTGTCTTATAGGCAGTCCGATAGATGGATGGACACATGGAAAAGCAGACAGACAGAAGGACATACAGACTGTCAGATGGAGAGACAGAGACAGACAGTTTGACACGGTTATGTGTGTATTGTGTATAAAAGCTGTCTCTATGTCCTCAGGGGTTATTATAATGTTAGTGCATGTTAATAAATAGACGCTTGGAAATGTGTGTGTGTGTGTGTGACAGAGTGCTGAATCGGGCAACAGTAAGCGTGCGGTGTGTGTGATGATGCTGCTGCTCTTCATCACCTTCAGCTTCGCTCCTGTCAGGTAAAACACAAACCACACCTCAGAATTTAATCAAATACAAAGAAAAAAACATGGCCGTCGTAACCCCAGAACCGCGTCCTCCTGTCTCAGCATCACGGACAGGAAGTTACCGTCGGCGCTGGAGGAAGGGGAGGAGCTCCGTACGGGGAGACGCCTGCTGGTGTACGAGACGACTCAGGAGTCGGGTCAGGGGGCGAGCGACGGGGCGGTGGTGGAGGACAGGCTGGAGGGTGAGGAGGACACGGGGGAGGACAGGTGGAGGAGGGGAGACGTGGAGAGGGAGAACGCAGACGCCTTCCACTTCAGGTTCGTCACTCTCGCGGTTAAAATCTCGCGGTTAAACTCTGTCATCATTAATAATGTGTGTGACGGTGCCGCGTGTCTCCCTGCAGGAACGTGAGCAGCGTCTTCAGCGAGGTGAAGGACCTCGTCCTCCAGGACATCGACCGGCTCTTCTCCTCCTCAGACTGCAGGCAGTTCAATCGCTCCGAGTCCCTCAGGTCGGCATGGCAACCAGGCTCAACATCCCCAACCCTCTCATGAGTGTTAGAGTTACCAGGACCTTGTTCATTCATGTGTGTGTGTGTGTGTGTGTGTGTGTGTGTCTCAGGCTGGCTGATGAGCTACGAGGTTGGGTTCATCGTCATCAGATCGACAGGAAGAAGACAAACCGCAAACCCAAGATCGCACCCAAGGCAAAAATAGCACAGGTGTGAACACACACACACACACTCGCACGCACACACACACTATAGTGACACACTGTGTCCATACAACGAGTATTAATGATGTAAAGTGCCTTAAATGCCTTAAGGTAAACGCTTAATGTTCCTGAAACGGTTTCTTTGGTGGAAAACCAGCTAAAATGCTCCTGCGTTGGTTCTTCTGGTGAAGTTTAGAGAGGAAGTCAGTCTCACAGTCAGAAAGATAGTTAGATGGACCATAAAATGCTTCATCTTCTGAAAAAAGTATCCAAAATGTTCCTGAATGTGTTCTTTTAGTGGAAGGGTATCTGTAATGTTCTTGAAACGGATCCTCTGGTGGAAAAAAATAGCTAAAATTTCTTCTGTGTTGGTTCTTCTGTAGATGTTTAGAGGAGTTTAGAAGTCGAATAGTCACACAGTCAGAAAGATGCTTTAGATGGACCATAAAATGGTTCCTCACACTGCTCTTCTCCTGCAGAAAGCTCAACTCAGGAAGACCAACTTCTCACGCTACCTCCCCATCGAGACGCACCGCTCCATAGAGAGGTGAGCAGTTACCCAGCATGCATTTCAGATTAGTGTAACCTCTAAAGGACATTGTTATACTGGTGTGTGTGTGTGTTCGTGTTCACAGTCAGCTGCAGCTCCTACCTGGTCCTGAGGTGAGCTACAGCGATTTCCTGGATGCTCTCGATCGGCGTGAGGACACGTTTTATGTCGTCTCCTTCAGACGGGTGAGACGCAGAGACAGATTAGTGATTAATAAACGTATGGAGCATGAACAAATAATTAATTTCCCCCTCTTCCCACCCCTGTCTCTCTCAGGACCACCTGCTCCTCCCTGCGATCAGTCACAATAAAACCACACGACCCAAAATGTCCCTCGTCATGCCTGCCATAGCCGTCAACGGTAAGACACCATAAAGAACAAACCGTTTTAATGTTTAAAGCCCTTTACCTGCAGCAGGATTAATGTGTGTGTGTGTGTGTGTGTGTGTGTGTGTGTGTGTCCAGAGTCGGTCTATAACTCGTCTCAGGGTGGATATGAGCTGATGATGCAGGTGGACTGTGAAGTCATGGACACCAGAATAATCCCCATCAAGTCCTCCGTTGTCCCGCCCTCGCTTAGAGACAAGCCTCCGAACCCACCCTCACACCCCCATCACCACGGCAACCACACTCGGCATCCACATGGGGGCGGGGCCTCCGCAACCAGGCAGCCCCTGCCCGTCAGGAGGAGGGAGACAGAGTTTTTGATCACACAGTCAGGAACATAGTTAAAAAACAAAGCAGGGGAAATAAGCTTTTACACACACACACACACACACACACTAAATGTGGAACTTTTTAAATTACACCACTGTCTATCGCCCAACTCCTGCACTTTCGTTGCTGATGTTAAAATGTAACTCTGGAGCCGTCAGTCTCATGAAGCTGCAGACTCCCAGAATTCCGCAGTACTGGGCCCCGGCCTCCCAGAATTCCGCAGTACTGGGCCTCCCAGAATTCCGCAGTACAGGACTCCCAGAATTCCGCAGTACTGGGCCTCCCAGAATTCCGCAGTACTGGGCCTCCCAGAATTCCGCAGTACAGGCCTCCCAGAATTCCGCAGTACCCGGGCCCCCCCGGAATTCCGCAGTACCCGGGCCCCCCCGGAATTTCGCAGGTCCCGGGCCCCCCCCGGAATTCCGCAGGTCCCGGGCCCCCCCGGAATTCCGCAGTACCCGGGCTCCCCCGGAATTCCGCAGTACCCGGGCTCCCCCGGAATTCCGCAGTACCCGGGCTCCCCCGGAATTCCGCAGTACGCGGGCTCCCCCGGAATTCCGCAGTACCCGGGCCCCCCGGAATTCCGCAGTACTGGGCCGCTCAACTTTTCAGATTTCCACACTGTGTCCCCTCCCATCCTTCCAGACCTCTGCAGTACAGTGTCAGGGGTCAGCAGTACGGGTTACACTTCTCCCACAGTTCCCTTGTGTAGCTCTTCAAATTCGCAGAATTTTTCAGGTCATACTTGTTGACTTTCGGTAGCTTTACGGGTCCCTAAAGTTTCACAATTCACATTTTTCACTCATTGAACTCCCAGACTTTGCGTGTATGGGTAATGCATGTAACACTTTGTGGGTCAGTAAATTCCCAGAATTATCCTAACAGGCATCAAATTCCTAGAAACCTTAATGAGTGCGTTTTGTATATTTGTGTTTTTTTTGTTGTTGTTGTTTTATACTTTGCTACCTGATGCCAGTCATCAATGTTGTTTTTGTTCTGTTTGTTTGTTGTTTGAATTCTGTCCATGTTTATGATTAAGAATTATACTGCTTTTATTTAAATGAAAAGCTTGTTATAGATGCAAATTTCAGTTACTGTATCAAAGGAAAAAAAAAAACAAAGCGTTTGTAATTTTATCCCAAATACTGTCGCGTGTTTAAAACCCGTTTAGATGTCACAAAGTCATTATGATTTAGATGAAAATGATCGCTCTGATAAACACCCGGACGTGAACATGATTACTGTCACAACTGATTATGACGCGAGTGCTCTAGAATTTGTGGGCGGAGCCTGCATCCCAAACCAAACCCACAGGAAGCGACGGTATCAATATTCTGACCTCACAGTGGGGGATTTGATCCAACACTGCAGTGGTTGTAGACACTCATGGACAGTGTGTGAAATTGTAATATAGTGTATATTTAAAATCCGTTTTTATCCGATAACCATAGCCACGTATAATTTCACGACTTTATTACTGCGTTCACATTAAAAGGGAGCTTTATAACACGTTTATCTAATTGTCGTTTTGTCGCTTGTAAATAACATTCGCTTGTAAACATGGGCACTTCTTCACTTTTAACTTTTTATTTTTATTTTTTTTATATACATACATGCGCAAAAAGAAAAAAAATACATATTTCCCCTTCATCCAAGATGTAAATGTTCGTTTGTTTTGTTTTTATATTTTCTACACTTTATCTAAAGCTGTAACCTGGTGACGAAAGATCCTGTGACGTGATCGAGGATTTTCACGTTAATCGATACATAACGTATAATTTTACGTTTGCTAACTAATAAAAAAAAAAAAACATGCGCCATGTCGTTAAATTATCATAAGAAAATGTAAATCTTCCATGTATTTACTGATGATCTCACGACACAGAAATGATCTATAAATCATCCAGTGCCGCATAAGAGCGAAGTCAGGCGTTTGTTTTACTTTATCGCAAAAACATTATTGTCTATTGGATTGCCCCGCCCTAATATTTATACATATATAGAAGAATATAAAGGCATGTGCTGAGAAAATTATTTAATTCTATGGACTAATATATACACACCCGTACACACAGATCGGAAATCATCGTAGCTGCCGTCCAGCACACGCCTCTATAGATTATATGTAGCGTGATAATGTTTAAATCTGCCTCATTGTTAAACATTCCCTTAAAAGTGAACGTGAACACACACACACACACACACACAGGCAGGTGACTTTATCATTGCTGTTGTAAATAAAATTTGCTTTTTTTAATTGTTTTTTTCTTTTTTTTTTTATTAATTTATCAGATGAAGCTGTTTTTATTTCTCAGCCGTGTGAGTTTATGAAACCACTGTCCCCTTCCTGTTTGTCTATGTTTCAGAAAAAAAGGACTCTTCTAAATAAAAATAAAGGAATAAATAAAATTAGAAACGTGAGAGGAGTGTGTGTGAGCCGAGTGTGATTTCTCTCCACGAGAGTGCAATTTGAATATATTTGCATTTGTTCAACGGATGTGAAAGAAAGGAGTCTAAGGACGCCTACACTAAATTACAGGATTACCACCGTGTGTGTGTGTGACACACACCTTACGACAATTTTGTAGCTGATTAATTTCTCCTAACCGCAAGCCTTCTTTCTTACTGTATTCACTGTTTTTAAACCATTTCTTTATTACAGAAAGTCTATTTGTAAAGTTAGAAGAACCTGTTAGTTCCTGTTCACACGTTCGTTCCTGAGGATAACCTCAACATGTCCAGGAGATCACGTTAATGTGCATATAAATGGATAAAACTTCCAGGAATGACCTTTTCCTTATAATTATACGCGGCATGCTGAGTGTAATGACCAGGACGAAGCACTAGAGAGCGCTGTAGTGTACAGGATGATGCAGAAACCCACAGAGACATGCACACAGTAGAATTTAAGCGCATATTAGGGGTGTATGACCTTAAAATCTAAAACCTTTGCACCGTTCAGATGTTTAACAGCGATTAAGAGTCTCATCAGTGTTCTGTGCGTGAAGTCTTCTGTAAATGTCAATCGCATGTTTTCACTTCTGCTCCGGGTTCCCCTGTGAGATCTGTCCCGGGACAGGAAGTTGAGGACCGAGCCCATGAGGACACCAGAAGGGAAGAGATGAGATTGGTGCTATTCACACTGATGGAGAAAAATAGATCTGAGTCACATATAAGCAAATACATGAGAGAGAGAGAGAGAGGTATGAGCGATGATGTCACCAGTGAACTGTAGACCTCTCTATCCTTTGGCTCTGATGACAATATGTGACTCTCTCTCTCTGTGTGCGACTGTGTTTCCAGGCGATATACATCTGTGTAACACACACACACACACACACACTTCAGACCAGATCACAGAATGTAAGCATGTGTTGACAACAGAGAAAGAACCAACAAACAAATACACACACACACACACAGGGCTGTTTGATTACATTTGAAGGACAGATGTGTTTAAGCTTTGTGATTAATAAAGACTAGCGTGTGTCTGTGTGCACGCCCACGTGTGTGTGTGTGTGTGTGTGTGTGTGTACCAGATGTCCCCAGATTGCTGAAGTACATTATTTATGAAGTGTGTGTTGAAGAGTTTGTTTTAAGAGACTGATGTGTGTAAAGTGTACCCCGGTGTTGTGTTGTCGTTGTTGCCGTGAGAACTTGGCGCGCGCGTGTCGCTCTGATGTCACTGGAGGACGCTGTTGTTGTTGTTTTTGTTTTGGTTGCTAGCACAGTTACACTGGAACCGTCTCAAACAGGAGCGGTGATGATCTAGTAAAGCAGAGACGGTGCAGGGGATGCAGAACTCACACTCCCAGAATGCACTGCAGCTGGAGGACACAGTCAGGACTATGCCAGGCGGGATAGCGATGTACAGCTAAGCGTATACTGATGGAGGTGTTAGCATGGACGTTTGGGAGGCGTGATAACAGTGTAAAGCATCCGGGAAAGAAGTTCGAACTAAAAACAAGTGTATAAAACAATCAACCTTAGATTAGTGTGTTTGTGTGTGTGTGTAGGGAGTGTAGCCTCATTGCTGTCAGTGTTACTGGGGGACACAGTAAGGTGCAGTGGAGTGCTGCATCTGACCCACGGAGTACACACATGGTACATACTGAGTATATACACAGCACACACAGAGTACATACAGAGTACACACAGAGTAAACAAAGAGTACACACATGGTACATACTAAGTATATACACAGCACACACAGAGTACACACAGAATACATACAGAGTACACACAGAGTACACACAGAGTATATACAGAGTACACACAGAGTAAACACAGAGTACACATATGGTACATACTGAGTATATACACAGCACATACAGAGTACACACAGAGTACATACAGAGTACATACAGAGTAAACACAGAGTACACACATGGTACATACTGAGTATATACACAGCACAAACAGAGTATATACAGAGTACACACAGAGTACACACAGAGTACATACAGAGTACATACAGAGTAAACACAGAGTACACACATGGTACATACTGAGTATATACACAGCACAAACAGAGTATAAACAGAGTACACACAGAGTACATACAGAGTATATACAGAGTACATAGAGTACACACAGAGTACATACAGAGTACATACAGAGTACACACAGAGTACACACAGAGTACATACAGAGTACACACAGAGTACACACAGAGTACATACAGAGTATATACAGAGTACATACAGAGTACACATAGAGTATATACAGAGTACATACAGAGTACATACAGAGTACACACAGAGTACACAGAGTACACAGAGTACACACAGAGTACACACAGAGTATATACAGGGAACATACAGAGTACACACAGTACATACAGAGTATATACAGGGAACATACAGAGTATATACAGGGAACATACAGAGTATATACAGAGTACACACAGAGTACATACAGAGTACACACAGAGTACACACAGAGTACATACAGAGTACATACAGAGTACACACAGAGTACATACAGAGTACACACAGAGTACACACAGAGTACATACAGAGTACACACAGAGTACACACAGAGTACATACAGAGTATATACAGAGTACACACAGAGTACATACAGAGTACACACAGAGTACACACAGAGTATATACAGAGTACACACAGAGTACATACAGAGTACACACAGAGTACATACAGAGTACACACAGAGTACACACAGAGTACATACAGAGTATATACAGAGTACACACAGAGTACATACAGAGTATATACAGAGTACACACAGAGTACATACAGAGTACATACAGAGTACACACAGAGTACACACAGAGTATATACAGAGTACATACAGAGTACACACAGAGTACACACAGAGTACACATAAAGTATATACAGAGTACACACAGAGTACACACAGAGTACATACAGAGTACACACAGAGTATATACAAGGAACATACAGAGTACACACAGTACATACAGAGTACACACAGAGTACATACAGAGTATATACAGGGAACATACAGAGTATATACAGAGTACACACAGAGTATATACAGAGTACATACAGAGTACATACAGAGTACACACAGAGTACATACAGAGTATATACACCCACGTGTGAACTAAAAACAAGTGTATAAAACAATCAACCTTAGATTAGTGTGTTTGTGTGTGTGTGTGTAGGGAGTGTAGCCTCATTGCTGTCAGTGTTACTGGGGGACACAGTAAGGTGCAGTGGAGTGCTGCATCTGACCCACGGAGTACACACATGGTACATACTGAGTATATACACAGCACACACAGAGTACATACAGAGTACACACAGAGTAAACACAGAGTACACACATGGTACATACTAAGTATATACACAGCACACACAGAGTACATACAGAGTACACACAGAATACATACAGAGTACACACAGAGTACACACAGAGTATATACAGAGTACACACAGAGTACACACAGAGTATATACAGAGTAAACACAGAGTACACATATGGTACATACTGAGTATATACACAGCACATACAGAGTACACACAGAGTACATACAGAGTACATACAGAGTAAACACAGAGTACACACATGGTACATACTGAGTATATACACAGCACAAACAGAGTATATACAGAGTACACACAGAGTACACACAGAGTACATACAGAGTACATACAGAGTAAACACAGAGTACACACATGGTACATACTGAGTATATACACAGCACAAACAGAGTATAAACAGAGTACACACAGAGTACACACAGAGTACATACAGAGTACATACAGAGTACATACAGAGTACACACAGAGTACATACAGAGTACACACAGAGTACATACAGAGTATATACAGAGTACATACAGAGTACACATAGAGTATATACAGAGTACATACAGAGTACACACAGAGTACACATAGAGTATATACAGAGTACACACAGAGTACACACAGAGTATATACAGGGAACATACAGAGTACACACAGTACATACAGAGTACACACAGAGTACATACAGAGTACATACAGAGTATATACAGGGAACATACAGAGTATATACAGAGTACACACAGAGTACACACAGAGTACACACAGAGTACATACAGAGTACACACAGAGTACATACAGAGTACACACAGAGTATATACAGAGTACACACAGAGTACACACAGAGTATATACAGAGTACACACAGAGTACACACAGAGTACATACAGAGTACATACAGAGTACACACAGAGTACACACACACAGAGTACACACAGAGTACATACAGAGTACACACAGAGTACATACAGAGTACACACAGAGTACATACAGAGTACATACAGAGTACACACAGAGTATATACAGAGTACACACAGAGTACACACAGAGTACATACAGAGTATATACAGAGTACACACAGAGTACATACAGAGTATATACAGAGTACACACAGAGTACACACAGAGTACACACAGAGTACATACAGAGTACACACAGAGTACATACAGAGTACACACAGAGTACATACAGAGTACACACAGAGTACATACAGAGTATATACAGAGTACACACAGAGTACACACAGAGTACATACAGAGTACATACAGAGTACATACAGAGTACACACAGAGTACACACAGAGTATATACAGAGTACATACAGAGTACACACAGAGTACATACAGAGTATATACAGAGTACACACAGAGTACACACAGAGTACATACAGAGTACACACAGAGTACATACAGAGTACATACAGAGTATATACAGAGTACACACAGAGTACACACAGAGTATATACAGAGTACATACAGAGTACACACAGAGTACATACAGAGTATATACAGAGTACACACAGAGTACACACAGAGTATATACAGGGAACATACAGAGTACACACAGTACATACAGAGTACACACAGAGTACATACAGAGTATATACAGAGTACATACAGAGTACACATAGAGTATATACAGAGTACATACAGAGTACACACAGAGTACACATAGAGTATATACAGAGTACACACAGAGTACACACAGAGTATATACAGGGAACATACAGAGTACACACAGTACATACAGAGTACACACAGAGTACATACAGAGTACATACAGAGTATATACAGGGAACATACAGAGTATATACAGAGTACACACAGAGTACACACAGAGTACACACAGAGTACATACAGAGTACACACAGAGTACATACAGAGTACACACAGAGTATATACAGAGTACACACAGAGTACACACAGAGTATATACAGAGTACACACAGAGTACACACAGAGTACATACAGAGTACATACAGAGTACACACAGAGTACACACACACAGAGTACACACAGAGTACATACAGAGTACACACAGAGTACATACAGAGTACACACAGAGTACATACAGAGTACATACAGAGTACACACAGAGTATATACAGAGTACACACAGAGTACACACAGAGTACATACAGAGTATATACAGAGTACACACAGAGTACATACAGAGTATATACAGAGTACACACAGAGTACACACAGAGTACACACAGAGTACATACAGAGTACACACAGAGTACATACAGAGTACACACAGAGTACATACAGAGTACACACAGAGTACATACAGAGTATATACAGAGTACACACAGAGTACACACAGAGTACATACAGAGTACATACAGAGTACATACAGAGTACACACAGAGTACACACAGAGTATATACAGAGTACATACAGAGTACACACAGAGTACATACAGAGTATATACAGAGTACACACAGAGTACACACAGAGTACATACAGAGTACACACAGAGTACATACAGAGTACATACAGAGTATATACAGAGTACACACAGAGTACACACAGAGTATATACAGAGTACATACAGAGTACACACAGAGTACATACAGAGTATATACAGAGTACACACAGAGTACACACAGAGTATATACAGGGAACATACAGAGTACACACAGTACATACAGAGTACACACAGAGTACATACAGAGTACATACAGAGTATATACAGGGAACATACAGAGTATATACAGAGTACACACAGAGTACACACAGAGTACACACAGAGTACATACAGAGTACACACAGAGTACATACAGAGTACACACAGAGTATATACAGAGTACACACAGAGTATATACAGAGTACACACAGAGTACACACAGAGTACATACAGAGTATATACAGAGTATATACAGAGTACACACAGTATATACAGAGTACACACAGAGTACATACAGAGTACACACAGAGTACATACAGAGTACACACAGAGTACACACAGAGTACATACAGAGTATATACAGAGTACACACAGAGTACATACAGAGTACACACAGAGTACACACAGAGTACATACAGAGTACACACAGAGTACATACAGAGTATATACAGAGTACACACAGAGTACATACAGAGTATATACAGAGTACACACAGAGTACATACAGAGTACACACAGAGTATATACAGAGTACACACAGAGTACACATAAAGTATATACAGAGTACACACAGAGTACATACAGAGTACACACAGAGTACATACAGAGTACACACAGAGTATATACAGGGAACATACAGAGTACACACAGTACATACAGAGTACACACAGAGTACATACAGAGTACATACAGAGTATATACAGGGAACATACAGAGTATATACAGAGTACACACAGAGTACACACACACAGAGTACACACAGAGTATATACAGAGTACATACAGAGTACACACAGAGTACATACAGAGTACACACAGAGTACATACAGAGTATATACAGAGTACACACAGAGTACACACAGAGTACATACAGAGTACACACAGAGTACATACAGAGTACACACAGAGTACATACAGAGTACACACAGAGTACACACACACAGAGTACACACAGAGTATATACAGAGTACACACAGAGTACATACAGAGTACACACAGAGTACATACAGAGTATATACAGAGTACACACAGAGTACATACAGAGTACATACAGAGTACATACAGAGTACACACAGAGTATATACAGAGTACACACAGAGTACACACAGAGTACATACAGAGTATATACAGAGTACACACAGAGTACATACAGAGTATATACAGAGTACACACAGAGTACACACAGAGTACATACAGAGTACACACAGAGTACATACAGAGTACACACAGAGTACACACAGAGTACATACAGAGTACACACAGAGTACATACAGAGTACACACAGAGTATATACAGAGTACACACAGAGTACACACAGAGTACATACAGAGTACACACAGAGTACATACAGAGTACACACAGAGTACATACAGAGTACACACAGAGTACACACACACAGAGTACACACAGAGTTCATACAGAGTACACACAGAGTACATACAGAGTACACACAGAGTACATACAGAGTATATACAGAGTACACACAGAGTACATACAGAGTACACACAGAGTACATACAGAGTACACACAGAGTATATACAGAGTACACACAGAGTACACACAGAGTACATACAGAGTATATACAGAGTACACACAGAGTACATACAGAGTATATACAGAGTACACACAGAGTACACACAGAGTACACACAGAGTACATACAGAGTACACACAGAGTACATACAGAGTACACACAGAGTACATACAGAGTACACACAGAGTACATACAGAGTATATACAGAGTACACACAGAGTACACACAGAGTACATACAGAGTACATACAGAGTATATACAGAGTACACACAGAGTACACACAGAGTATATACAGAGTACATACAGAGTACACACAGAGTACATACAGAGTATATACAGAGTACACACAGAGTACACACAGAGTATATACAGAGTACACACAGAGTACATACAGAGTACATACAGAGTACATACAGAGTATATACAGAGTACACACAGAGTACACACAGAGTATATACAGAGTACATACAGAGTACACACAGAGTACATACAGAGTACATACAGAGTACACACAGAGTACACACAGAGTATATACAGAGTACATACAGAGTACACACAGAGTACACACAGAGTACACATAAAGTATATACAGAGTACACACAGAGTACACACAGAGTACATACAGAGTACACACAGAGTATATACAAGGAACATACAGAGTACACACAGTACATACAGAGTACACACAGAGTACATACAGAGTATATACAGGGAACATACAGAGTATATACAGAGTACACACAGAGTATATACAGAGTACATACAGAGTACATACAGAGTACACACAGAGTACATACAGAGTATATACACCCACGTGTGAACTAAAAACAAGTGTATAAAACAATCAACCTTAGATTAGTGTGTTTGTGTGTGTGTGTGTAGGGAGTGTAGCCTCATTGCTGTCAGTGTTACTGGGGGACACAGTAAGGTGCAGTGGAGTGCTGCATCTGACCCACGGAGTACACACATGGTACATACTGAGTATATACACAGCACACACAGAGTACATACAGAGTACACACAGAGTAAACACAGAGTACACACATGGTACATACTAAGTATATACACAGCACACACAGAGTACATACAGAGTACACACAGAATACATACAGAGTACACACAGAGTACACACAGAGTATATACAGAGTACACACAGAGTACACACAGAGTATATACAGAGTAAACACAGAGTACACATATGGTACATACTGAGTATATACACAGCACATACAGAGTACACACAGAGTACATACAGAGTACATACAGAGTAAACACAGAGTACACACATGGTACATACTGAGTATATACACAGCACAAACAGAGTATATACAGAGTACACACAGAGTACACACAGAGTACATACAGAGTACATACAGAGTAAACACAGAGTACACACATGGTACATACTGAGTATATACACAGCACAAACAGAGTATAAACAGAGTACACACAGAGTACACACAGAGTACATACAGAGTACATACAGAGTACATACAGAGTACACACAGAGTACATACAGAGTACACACAGAGTACATACAGAGTATATACAGAGTACATACAGAGTACACATAGAGTATATACAGAGTACATACAGAGTACACACAGAGTACACATAGAGTATATACAGAGTACACACAGAGTACACACAGAGTATATACAGGGAACATACAGAGTACACACAGTACATACAGAGTACACACAGAGTACATACAGAGTACATACAGAGTATATACAGGGAACATACAGAGTATATACAGAGTACACACAGAGTACACACAGAGTACACACAGAGTACATACAGAGTACACACAGAGTACATACAGAGTACACACAGAGTATATACAGAGTACACACAGAGTACACACAGAGTATATACAGAGTACACACAGAGTACACACAGAGTACATACAGAGTACATACAGAGTACACACAGAGTACACACACACAGAGTACACACAGAGTACATACAGAGTACACACAGAGTACATACAGAGTACACACAGAGTACATACAGAGTACATACAGAGTACACACAGAGTATATACAGAGTACACACAGAGTACACACAGAGTACATACAGAGTATATACAGAGTACACACAGAGTACATACAGAGTATATACAGAGTACACACAGAGTACACACAGAGTACACACAGAGTACATACAGAGTACACACAGAGTACATACAGAGTACACACAGAGTACATACAGAGTACACACAGAGTACATACAGAGTATATACAGAGTACACACAGAGTACACACAGAGTACATACAGAGTACATACAGAGTACATACAGAGTACACACAGAGTACACACAGAGTATATACAGAGTACATACAGAGTACACACAGAGTACATACAGAGTATATACAGAGTACACACAGAGTACACACAGAGTACATACAGAGTACACACAGAGTACATACAGAGTACATACAGAGTATATACAGAGTACACACAGAGTACACACAGAGTATATACAGAGTACATACAGAGTACACACAGAGTACATACAGAGTATATACAGAGTACACACAGAGTACACACAGAGTATATACAGGGAACATACAGAGTACACACAGTACATACAGAGTACACACAGAGTACATACAGAGTACATACAGAGTATATACAGGGAACATACAGAGTATATACAGAGTACACACAGAGTACACACAGAGTACACACAGAGTACATACAGAGTACACACAGAGTACATACAGAGTACACACAGAGTATATACAGAGTACACACAGAGTATATACAGAGTACACACAGAGTACACACAGAGTACATACAGAGTATATACAGAGTATATACAGAGTACACACAGTATATACAGAGTACACACAGAGTACATACAGAGTACACACAGAGTACATACAGAGTACACACAGAGTACACACAGAGTACATACAGAGTATATACAGAGTACACACAGAGTACATACAGAGTACACACAGAGTACACACAGAGTACATACAGAGTACACACAGAGTACATACAGAGTATATACAGAGTACACACAGAGTACATACAGAGTATATACAGAGTACACACAGAGTACATACAGAGTACACACAGAGTATATACAGAGTACACACAGAGTACACATAAAGTATATACAGAGTACACACAGAGTACATACAGAGTACACACAGAGTACATACAGAGTACACACAGAGTATATACAGGGAACATACAGAGTACACACAGTACATACAGAGTACACACAGAGTACATACAGAGTACATACAGAGTATATACAGGGAACATACAGAGTATATACAGAGTACACACAGAGTACACACACACAGAGTACACACAGAGTATATACAGAGTACATACAGAGTACACACAGAGTACATACAGAGTACACACAGAGTACATACAGAGTATATACAGAGTACACACAGAGTACACACAGAGTACATACAGAGTACACACAGAGTACATACAGAGTACACACAGAGTACATACAGAGTACACACAGAGTACACACACACAGAGTACACACAGAGTATATACAGAGTACACACAGAGTACATACAGAGTACACACAGAGTACATACAGAGTATATACAGAGTACACACAGAGTACATACAGAGTACATACAGAGTACATACAGAGTACACACAGAGTATATACAGAGTACACACAGAGTACACACAGAGTACATACAGAGTATATACAGAGTACACACAGAGTACATACAGAGTATATACAGAGTACACACAGAGTACACACAGAGTACATACAGAGTACACACAGAGTACATACAGAGTACACACAGAGTACACACAGAGTACATACAGAGTACACACAGAGTACACACAGAGTACACACAGAGTACATACAGAGTACACACAGAGTACACACAGAGTACATACAGAGTACACACAGAGTACATACAGAGTACACACAGAGTACATACAGAGTACACACAGAGTACACACACACAGAGTACACACAGAGTTCATACAGAGTACACACAGAGTACATACAGAGTACACACAGAGTACATACAGAGTATATACAGAGTACACACAGAGTACATACAGAGTACACACAGAGTACATACAGAGTACACACAGAGTATATACAGAGTACACACAGAGTACACACAGAGTACATACAGAGTATATACAGAGTACACACAGAGTACATACAGAGTATATACAGAGTACACACAGAGTACACACAGAGTACACACAGAGTACATACAGAGTACACACAGAGTACATACAGAGTACACACAGAGTACATACAGAGTACACACAGAGTACATACAGAGTATATACAGAGTACACACAGAGTACACACAGAGTACATACAGAGTACATACAGAGTATATACAGAGTACACACAGAGTACACACAGAGTATATACAGAGTACATACAGAGTACACACAGAGTACATACAGAGTATATACAGAGTACACACAGAGTACACACAGAGTATATACAGAGTACACACAGAGTACATACAGAGTACATACAGAGTACATACAGAGTATATACAGAGTACACACAGAGTACACACAGAGTATATACAGAGTACATACAGAGTACACACAGAGTACATACAGAGTATATACAGAGTACACACAGAGTACACACAGAGTACATACAGAGTACACTTAGAGTACATACAGAGTACACACAGAGTACATACAGAGTATATACAGAGTACACACAGAGTACACACAGAGTATATACAGAGTACACACAGAGTACATACAGAGTACACACAGAGTACATACAGAGTACACACAGAGTACATACAGAGTACATACAGAGTACACACAGAGTACACACAGAGTACACACAGAGTACATACAGAGTACACACAGAGTACATACAGAGTACACACAGAGTACATACAGAGTATATACAGAGTACACACAGAGTACACACAGAGTACATACAGAGTATATACAGAGTACACACAGAGTACACCCAGAGTATATACAGAGTACATACAGAGTACACACACATTACACACACAGTACACACACACACAGAGTGCAGCGAATGAATCATAAATAATCATAAAGAACTGAATCAGGTGCTAATATATGCTACAGTAAATGCTAACATCAACAGCTGCTTCAGTAACGATTATAATGATGACGATAAATACCTTTTAAATCCCTTCTCCATATTCATCTCAAATACACACAAACACACACACACACTCACTCACAAACACACACACACTCACAAACACACACTCACTCACAAACACACACACACTAAGCATGTTTAATGTGCTGCGGTTTTTAATCTTTAGCAGCTGAGCGGCGGCTCTGAGGGACGATTAAAGTTTACGCTCTGATACAAGCTGTTTATGTGTATGACAGATTTATAACACTACACACACACACACACACACAGAGAGGGAGGTGTTTAGTATTTATGTGTGAAAGCTGGTGACAGGTAGAGTAGATAATAAATGAGCAGAGAGAGAGGGGGGGGGGGGGTCCACTGGTTGATACAGCAGTAAGGTCTTCAGCTCTAGGAATTTTATGTCTTGACTGGCAGATCCATGTCTTCTCTATTTTGCTGTGTCTGGTCTCTTTGTGTCTTTGTGTCTTTTTTCATGCCCTGTCCTGTCTTGTCATGTTCTATCTTTTTGTGTCCTGTCCTGTCTTTTCTGTCCTGTCTCATCCTGTTCTGCCCTGTTTTCACTTGTCTTGTGCTGTCCTGTCCTTTCCTGTTCTGTCCTACCCTGTCTTATCCTGCCTTGTCTTGTCCCGTATTGTTTTGCCCTGTCCTACCTTTTTTCATGCCTTGTACTGTCTTTTCTGTCCCTTTCCTGTCCTGTCTTGTCCTGTTCTCCCCTATCCTCACTTGTCTTGTGCTGTCCCATCTTTTTGTGTCATGTCATGTCCTGTCCTGTTCTGTATTGTCTTTTCTTGTCCTGTCCTGTCTTTTCTGTCTCTTTCCTGGCCTGTCCTGTCTTGTTTTACCCTGCCCTGCCCTGTCCTGTCCAGTACTTGTATTTGTGGCTCTTGACCACTCTATCCTGAACAGTGTGGAGGCCCCTTTGGAGTCTAAATCCTTACATTACTCTCTCTATATACAGTACAGCATGTGTGTGTGTGTGTGTGTGTGTGTCCATCAGCCCACCACATGTCATTTATGTACAAACATATTGGGACGGCGCGCTGATCATTAACATCTCTTACCTTCTCTCACTCGCTCTATAGCAACGTCTACCGTGCCGAAGCCTTCAGCTTTTTACTGAGGGAGACCTGAGCGCAGAACAGTTCTGAGCAGCTGAAGTCCTAGGAAATATAGAAAACACACACACACACACACACACACACACACACACATACACACAGGTCATAAATGTTCAGCACATGTGGAGGTCTCACCTAAATGACCCGAATCACACAAACAAACACTCTTAACATGCACACATGTTTGTGTAAATCAAGATGATACACATCATAATGTGGTGACATTTGCTCATAAATCTAGTGCTGGGTTCAAAGATAGGCGCACACGCATACACACATACACACACACCTGTGATTCCATACTATACCTGCAGCACATGAACATTATGATTCTGTGCAGATGTGTGACCTCCTGAATGACCCAGGGTTTTCTCCATATTCACACTCCTGATTGGCTGATCCATGTCTTCTCTTTCCCTCCTGGTTGTCTGGTCAGTTTCTTCTCTTTCCCTCCTGACTGGCTGATCAGTTTCTTCTCATTCCCACCTGATTAGCTGATCCAGCTGAAGACAAGACAAGATCCGTGTCTTCTTTCTTCCTCCCCAATTGGCTGATCTATGTCTTCATTGTCCCTCCTGACTGGCAGATCCATGTCTTCTCTTTCCCTCCTAATTGGCTGATCAGTATCTTCTCTTTCCCTTCTGATTGGCTGATCCATGTCTTCTCTTTCCATTCTGATTGGCTGATCCCTCCTGATTTGCTGATCTGTGTCTTCTCTTTCTTTACTGATTGTCTGATTTGGTCTTCTCATTCCCACCTGATTGGCTTATCTGTGTCTTCTTTCTGCCTCCTGATTGGCTGATCCCTCCTGATTGGCTGATCAGTATCTTCTCTTTCCCTCCTGATTGGCTGATCCATGTCTTCTCATTCCCACCTGATTGGCTGATCTGTGTCTTCCTTCTGCCTCCTGATTGGCTGATCAGTGTCTTTTTTTCTCCCTGCTGATTGGCTGATTTGTGTCTTCTCTTTCTCTCCTGGTGGGTGGGTCTTGAAAACTCAAACTGCCGATTAGTTACCCAGTAACCCACAACCTTTACTGTTTGAGTCACCCGACCTTTTGGATCTTACTGCCTTCAGTATTGTCTTCAGCAAGTGAAAAGCATGCACTCCCGGGTTGAGATCAGGTGACTGACTTGGCCAGTGAAGAACATCCCATTTCTTTGCCGTGGGAAGCTTTCACTGTATGTTTTGGGTCATTCTCTATCTGCAGTATGAAGCAGCATCACATTGGTTCTGCAGCACTTGGCTGAATCTGAGCAGAAAATGTAGCCCTATAGTCAAAGATAAGTGATCCAGGCACAGTGTAGGCACAGACATAAAGACATTTGCTAATGATTATATACAGAATAACAAAAGGTTAAAGACAGCTGAAATTTACAAACAGAACAAAAACAGTAAAATAAACAGATCTGAAACAGATGCAAGAAAAAGACATACCCTAGAGCAGGCATATTTATACACAAACTAATCCAGTATCAGGTGACTGCGAACAAGATAACTGGTAAAAAACTTTCTAGGAACTGAAGTTGAGAAACAAACATAAAATCCCATGAACAGGCTCATGGGCACAGAGCACCCTCCAGGGGTTATCCCTGACATAACCCCACAAAAGGCGTTACTCTGGAGCAACAGACATGGTTTAGGACATCTCCCCCAAATCTTTCATCAAGGCTGAAGTACAAGGTATTTGGGCCAGGTTGGGGCATGGCATGGTGGTCTAAATGGTCTCATGAAAATTAATTTAAGACAAAAACTTAGCATGTAGACGGCACTGTGACTTGGCATGAAGATGGAACTGCGACTTGGAACAAAGACTGTATTGTGACTTGGCATGAAGACAGCACCGTGACTTGGTGTGAAGACGGCGCTGTAACTTGGTGTGAAGATGGCACTATGACGTTGCATGGAGACAGCACCGTGACTTGGCATTAAGACTTCATTGTAACTTAACATGAAGACAGCACCATGACTTGGCATGAAGACAGCACCATGACTTGGCATGAAGACATCACTGTGTGTTGGCATGAAGATGGCACTATGACGTTGCATAAAGACAGCACCTTGATTTGGCAAAAAGACTTCATCGTGACTTGGCATAGAGATTCTACTGTGACATGGCTTGAAGATGGCTGTTGTAACTTAACATGTAGACTGCCCTGTGTCTTTGCTTGAAGACTGCTGGTGTGAGCTGAGGGCATGAAGCTCTTAAAACCGTGTGACAATCCAAACAGCATATTCTCACATGCAGTGGTGGGACGGTCTGAAATTCAGGAACGATCAACATGTCCTCAAACCCAGATAGCGCAACACAATGTTCTTAAATTTAGACAGTGGAGTTAGCACAGAACATCATTAAATCTACAACTGCAGAAACCGAAAAATGGAACTGAAACAGTAAGATAAACAGATTTAAAACAGATGCGAGACAGAGATACCTTAGAGCAGGGATGTTTATAAAGGAACTAATTTAGATTCAGGTGACTGCAAATGAGATGACATAACGGGTGAAAAGCTCCCTGGGAAGTAAATTTTGACATTTGAACACAAACGTCAACATAAAAGTCCCAGTACAAGAAACAAGCTCATGGCCACAGAGCGCCCTCCAGGGGTTACAGATCCGTGAACAAGTATTTGCCCCTTTGTGGGTATAAAAAAAAAAAGGTTTTTTTTGGAGGTTGACTTGCTGGTGTGTTTTGGTTCATTGTCCTGCTGCATAACCCCAGTGCGCTTGAGCTTGAGGTCACGAACTGATGGCTGGACATTCTTCTTAAGAATTTTCTGGGAGAGAGCAGAATTCATGGATCTATCAATTATGGCAGGTCGTCACAGACCACCACACTACCACCACCATGTTTTACCATGTTTACTGTTGGTAGGGTGTTCTTTCTATGGTTTTTTGCCCAGTCTTTTTTGCTACTCCAGTTGTTGACTCATGAATACTGACTTTAACTGAGGTGAGTGAGGCCTGCAGGTCTTTAGATGTTGTTCTAGGCCATTTTATGAGCTCCTGGATAAGTCGTCGTTGTGCTCTTGTAGTAATTTTGGCAGGCCAGCCACTGGGGAGGTTCACCACTGTTCCAAGTTCTCTCCATTTGTGGATAATGGATGTTACTATGGTTCACTGGAGTCCCAAAGTCCTAGAAATGTCTCTATAACCCTTTGCAGACTAATACATGTCAATTACTTTCTCATCTGTTTCTTTAGATTGTAGGATGTTGGGCTGCTTTTTGAGATTTTTTTAGTGTGCTTAATTCTGTCATACAATGGTTCTATTTAAGTCATTTAATTGACTTTATTTACTATATTATTAACACATCTACAGTACCTCCTTAACAGTGTTCTTTACTTGAACATCATGGTCCAGTGTGCATGACCGTTTCCATGACCTAGGAGCTCTCTTTCTCTTCTGATTGGCTGATCCTTTCTATATACTCCTAATATCAGACAACATTAACATTAACTGTGTCGATTATCAGCAAATATTCAATTCAATTAAATTTTTATTACAGAGGTATAAAGCTAATGAGCCAGACAATGAAGCTGTGGGAAAGAGTAGTGGAAGCTAGGTTAAGGGCAGAGGTGAGCATTTGTGAGCAGCAATATGGTTTAATGCCTAGAAAGAGTACATCAGATACAGTATTTGCTTTAAGGACACTGGTGGAGAAGTACAGAGAAGGTAATAAAGAGTTGCATTGTGTCTTTGTAGATTTAGAAAAAGCGTACAACAGGGTGCTGAGAGAGGAGCTGTGGTGTTGTATGAGAAGGTCTGGAGTGGCATAGAAGTATGTTAGAGTGGTGCAGGACTTGTATGAGAGCGCTAAGACAGTGGTGAGATGTGCTGTAGGTGTGACAGAAGAGTTCAAGGTGGAGGTGGGTCTGCCTCAAGGATCGGCTCTAAGCCCCTTTTTGTTTGCTCTGGTGATGGACAGGTTGACAGATGAGGTAAGACAGGAGTCCCCATGGACTATGATGTTTGCAGATGACATTGTGCTTTGTAGCGAGAGCAGGGAACAGGTGGAGGAAAATTTGGAGAGGTGGAGGTATGCTCTGGAAAGCAGAGGAATGAAGGTTAGCCGTAGCAAGACGGAATACATGTATGTAAATGAGAGGGACCCAGGAGGAACGGTGAGGCTACAGGGAGCAGAGGTAAAGAAGGTGCAGGATTTTAAGTACTTAGGGTCAACGGTCCAGAGCAACGGAGAGTGTGAAGAGGCGAGTACAGGCAGGTTGGAATGGGTGGAGAAAAGTTTCAGGTGTGTTGTGCGATAAAAGAGTATCAGCGAGAATGAAAGGAAAGGTGTACAGGACAGTGGTGAGACCAGCGATGCTCTACGGCTTAGAGACAGTGGCGCTGAAGAAAAGACAGGAGGCAGAGTTGGAGGTAGCAGAGCTGAAGATGTTGAGGTTCTCCTTGGGAGTGACAAGGATGGGTAGGATCAACTCTCAGTTCATCAGAGGGACAACCCATGTTAGATGTTTTGGAGATAAAGTCAGAGAGGCCAGATTGAGGTGGTTTGAACATGTTCAGAGGAGAGATTGTGAATATATCGGTAGAAGGATGCTGAGGTTTGAACTGCCAGGCAGGAGGTCTAGAGGAAGACCAAAGAGGAGATTTATGGATGCAGTAAGAGAGGACATGAAGTTAGTTGGTGTAAGAGAAGAGGATGCAGAGAATAGGGTGAGATGGGGCAGATGATTCGCTGTGGCGACCCCTGAAAGGAAACAGCCCAAAGACAAAGAAGAAGATTCAATTCAATTTTATTTGTTTAGCGCTTTTAACAGTTGTCATTGTCGCAAAGCAGCTCTGAATCAGGATCTGAATCAATACAAGGCAAAGCTTCCTGTCAGTGTGTTTCAGTAGAAACATTTCATCTTTGATCTAAAACTCTGGAAACAAAGTAACATTTCACACAAACACAAACACGTTCCACTGAAGTTCTGTAGGATGAACCCGGAGCTCAGAATCCACGCTCTTCAGTACAGAGACCTGCAGCAGGAGAACGTCTGGTCTCTACTGCGGCGAGGCAAAACCATAGTGTGCTTCGCATGTGCGTGTAGAAACACACACACACACACACACACACACATACACACATACACACTGCCTGCTGCTATAAATCAGAGGCAGTTTTATAGAGCGGAGACTTTCCACGGTAGCAGTTAAAGCCAGACAGACCAAGCGAAACACACACACACACACACACACACACAGACCAAACAGCAGCAGTAGCTCTCAGTGCTCAGCTTGATGAAAGGATTTACTGGCGTAACATGAGAGAGAGAGAGAGAGAGAGAGAGAGAGTAACACGTAAAACAGGAGCAGCATCATGTGTGTGTGTGTTGTGTGTGTGTGTGTGTAAGATTCTCACCTTTTTATTCTGCCCTGTCTGCTCTAAGGCCAGGCTCTGACACCAAACTGACGTCAACTGAATTCACATAAAAACATCACAATGGTAATAAATACTTTTCTTTTTCATTTTCACCTACACTCTGTTCCTTTCCTTTTCTTTTCTTTCCATTCCTCCACATTCTATTTTTCATCTTTTCATTATTTTCCTTTTGTAACATCCATTTCTTTTAGGGGAAGCAAAGCATCATTTGTATTATCATGCAAAGTTCTGTTATTTGAAGATTACCTTTAAACTTTGGTGTGTAACTAGTCCCGTACTATTTACCGTAGACCCACGGAAAACTTCTTAAATTGTTCAGGCAATTTAACGCTATGACAGATTGTAGTGCAAAGCAAGAATTTAGTAGAAATCTCAAATTTACCCCAATTGAAGAGGATTGCAAGTTGTGTCAGAACATACCCCGCAAGAGGGTATAAGTTGTACCCCTGAGGCACAAGAGGTGCCCAAATGTGCCTCATTGACATATAATGATGAAGGTTCTCCCCAACAGGAAGTGCTGATATGGTACCTTCCATAGGAACTTTGAAACTGAACCTAACTGTGGGGGGCGGGCTCAGGTCACTCAAGCAACCAATCAGTCTCTCAGGATCATTGTGAAGCTGTCAAGCCACGCCCTAGTAACCACATTTACATTTAGGCATTTGGCAGACTCTCTTATCCAGAGCGACTTACATTTTTATCTCATTACACATCTGAGCAGTTGAGGGTTAAGGGGCTCAAGGGCCCAACAGTGGCAACTTGGTGGTTGTGGGGTTTGAACCTGGGATGTTCCGAACCGTAGTCCAATGCCTTAACCACTGAGACTGAGCTACCCCTGACAAGCTACCCCTTTTAACCACTTTAAAGCACCTTAGCAACTGATCCCATAGACCGTCATTATAAAAGTTTTTATAAGACTTTTGCCACGGCAAGCACCGCCCTCATTTGTTTTCCAAAGAATTTACTTGTCTAGTTTTTTTTTCTTCCTTTACTTTTCATTTCTTTCTATTCCTTGCTTTTCTTTACTTTCTTATGTCTTTTGTACATTCTTTCTATTGTTTCTTCCTTATTTCTTATTTCTATTATTTTTGGCTCTTGTTTTGTTGCATTTTCTTTCTCTACTTTCTCATTTTTAAGTTTTTAACATAATTTTTCTTACTTTAATGTAATTCCTACATTTCCATTTTTCCTGTTATATCCTTTTCCCCATTCATTCCTTTCTGTTTCCAATCTCTCCATTTCCTTTCCTGTCACTACTGTCCTGTTTCTTTCCTTTCTTAAATGCGCACATTCTTGCAAAAAAACCACCACCATGCTTCACAACCGCTTCCGTAAAGCATGCACTGGCAATGGGCCTTTACTATGGAAACCATAATATACTATATCAGAGCGAGCACATTAATATAAACAGCTGTTATAGAGAATTAATCAACACTTCTGACCAATCAAAGCGAAGGACTCATTAATCTCCCACTTGACTCTCTCCTTTCCTTTATCAGATCCGTAAACAGACAGAGATTACCGAGAGAGGGGAGACGTCTGACGCCTAACCCTTTCCCCGAACCTCCCGTATGCTGTTTCAGGTTTCTGATCTGTGGATCAAATGCTCGGAGGTGGCTGGAGATGGATGTCTCGTCTGTCTTCTGTGACTTTCACTCATTGTTTATTCCTCCGCCATCTCTCTTCTCCTGCTGTGTTTCACATTAGCTCTTTAACTGCCTCTAAAAGACCTTGCTCTGTTTTTTTCTCCCTTCTTCTTTTTATTCCTGAGATTTTATTCCATTATTTCCATAGAACAGTCACAAGGTCGTGAATGATCATATTTGTCTTTCAGGAAACTGAGAATTATGTAACTTCTGTTGCATGTACATATTTACGTACCCATTACGTTTGGGTGCATGAACAGGAACATTTAAGCTCAACACACACACAGACACACGTCTGTGGAAAGGCTCTGTACCCCATAGCACAAGATTGTGACACGTGAATCTTTTTTCTTCATGCTCTGCCAAAAGTGTAGTCATGACCGTGGTCAAAACAAAGACATCATAACCAGAGACAGATTCATAATTATAATCCAAACACACATGGAACGGGATCGAAAACAGCAACACGCAGAACAGTCTGAGATCAGAGACAGGACACGAGGAACGAGGAGCCATGGGCTGGTCAGGACTCAGGGGGTGCTGATCATGAAGCTATCTCAGATCCTCAGTACCATGCAGAGTGACCCTTAGTTCAACTGCAGCTGGAAGAGCATTCTGTTTATTTACTTTATTTTACAAAAACACAATGTTTTGTTGATTTGTTGTGATGTTTTGAGCGCAAACAAAAATAAAAGTACATTCACAGATTAAAATGACGTATTACACTTGTGCTTATAATTAAAAATAGTCGAGCATTTTAAGTTCTTAAGTTATCAAGTGATCCGGCCACTGGGCTTGTGGACCCCACAGGGTTGGCTTTCTCAGTATAAAATTCCAGCTGTGACAGAGTATGGCACAGCTGGAAATTTACACTGAAGAAGCAATTTACCAAAATCAGTGAGCAGGGAGTGAAGGGATTCATCACAGGAACAGCCAGGAGGATAAAGAAAAGGGCCATTGGACTGCACTACACACAGCTGGACTGGACGCTGCACAAAGTGGGACTGGACACTCCACACAGCTGGACTGGACATTCCACACAGCTGGACTGGACATTCCACACAGCTGGACTGGATACTCCCCACAGTTGGATTGGACACTCCACACAGCGGGACTGGATACTCTACACAGCGGGACTGGACACTCCACACAGCGGGACTGGACACTCCACACAACGGGACTGGACACTCCACACAGCTGGACTGGACACTCCACACACCTGGACTGGACACTACACACACCTGGACTGGACACTCCAGACACCTGGACTGGACACTACACACACCTGGACTGGACACTACACACAGCGGGACTGGACACTCCACACAGCTGGACTGGACACTACACACAGCGGGACTGGACACTACACACAGCAGGACTGGACACTACACACAGCGGGACTGGACACTACACACAACTGGACTGGACACTACACACAGCGGGACTGGACACTCCACACAGCGGGACTGGACACTACACACAGCGGGACTGGACACTACACACAGCAGGACAGGACACTCCACACAGCAGGACAGGACACTCCACACAGCTGGACTGGACACTACACACAGCGGGACTGGACACTACACACAGCGGGACTGGACACTACACACACCTGGACTAGACACTCCAGACACCTGGACTGGACACTACGCACAGCGGGACACCCCACACAGCTAGATGGGACACTTCACACAGCAGGACTAGACACTTCACAGACCTGGACGAGACACTTTACACAGCTGGACACTCCACTTATCTGCTTGTGTAACTAGATACCTCATATGAAATCCTACTAGGAGGTTTATCAATAATATACAGAACGGTTCTCTGGTCAGTTCTCGGCACAAAGCATGACATTGATCAGAAACACTACTCACTACTCTGAGAACATCATCCCCGCTGTGAAGCACGGTGGTGGTAGTATCATGGTCAGCATTCATCTTGTCCTCCTGTGTGTTTCTCTTTGAAGTCTCACTGACTTTGTTGGGTGAAGTCCTCTAGCCCAGAGTCATGTTTGTAACATACCGTTTCAACTATTTTTACTTTTAATAAGGATTTCTTTTCATCTCTCCTTTGTTTTCCTGATTCTGTTTGTTTGGGTATGTTTCCTATTTAACTCAGGAACGAGTCTAATTACACCGCCATCATGTGACATTGTTATTACACACAGCTCGACTCCATTTAACTGATTGTGTTACTTCTTTTAGAAATTCTACAAGGATGAGTCAGTAAGCAGGAGGCAGCAGACAGGTGTTGATCTTTAGACTCTTGATCAGTTTTTCTACCAGGAGAAGCGTAATTTCAGGACGGTTTCTAAAGGAGAGAAGCTTTGGGCTTTGCAGGAAGTTATTATTATGCCTTACTTTAAAACAAAGAGTCTGACGTAGGCATCTGTACTACATCTGATGAGCAGAATCGTCTTGTGTTTCCTTTCTATTATGTCGTGATTCATGTTTCTGGTTTCTCATCTGAGTGTCACTCCATTTACAATCATTTAGTAAATTCTGAAAATTTATATCTAATGATCGGATTATGCCTGCATTTTTTTTCTTTGACAAATAATTGTCTTACAGAGACTCCAAAATGAGTCAAACCACTCCACAGTCTCAGTCTTTGTCCTTCTTTAGTGAAAAACAGAAGCAACCTACTCCCGAGCTTCCCCATTGAGAGATGAGGTCATTACGCCTACTTTTCTTGGCTCCGACAGGGCTTTCATAACCATACTCAAAGCAGAATGAGCGCTGAAGCAGATAGCCCTTTAAATCTCCCAGGAGTCTCATCAGAAGTGCTGAAGAAAGCGGGCAGGTCAGCAGGAATGCAGAATGAGAGAGCAGCATCGCCAGGCTCAGGAAAGCACACAGCGCTGCTCCAGATTCCCAGTTACTTCTCTAACTTTAAAATCAGAAATGGAAATGTCAAATCGTAAATCGTTATAAACAGCACAGGTACTGAGTACGAGTTCGCAAAAATAATCAGTGTTTGGGGTTACTAAGGGTCAGAGACTGGCGTGCAACAAATCCAAACATGACATGTGTCAAACATCTGGACAAGTCCGGGGCAAGAATACCACAAATTTTATGGAGCACTTCAAAAATCAGGTGTTACACATTCCAGTGGAGAGACACCATCCGCACCAGCGCGTCAATAAACATTAGAGATCTCGTCACCTGGGTTATTCATCTTCCATATACAATAAACAATGCAGTGTGAGATCACAGCAGTATAACAGGTTCACAGTCTATTTGTTACATTTGTATTATTTAATTTCCTTATCAATAAGTTATATTACATCCAATAAAGTCATTGTCAGTTTATTAGGATATATTTCTAATCGTCCTTCTTGCACATGTCTATATCTTATTTAAAAGGAAATATGAACACAAACAGCACATGTTAACACACTCAGTATATCATGACAAGAATTCCGCTCGGCACTGTGGATCGGGTTCGATTCCAGGTCAGGGACCCGACCACAACCAGGGCTGCACTGGGACATCGGCCTTGGCATTTTTGTCCCAGGCAGCCCACCAGTACAACCCAGAGGCAGTCATATGCAGCACATCTCAAAATATTAGAATATCGTAAAAAAAATTTTTCTCTAATTTAATTCAAAAAGTGACACACAACGAGTAATTACACATCAAGTGAAATAATTCAAGGCTGTTTGTTTTTATTTTGGTGATTACAACTTACAGCTCATAAAATAAAATAAAAAAATCCAGTATCTCCCAATATTATATCTCAGAATATTGTGAAAAATTCTCAATAGCAAAAAGGATTTACATTTTAGAAATTTCCAAGTTCTGAAAAGTGGCATGTTCATTTATAACTCTGATGTTCATCATTGATTATGGTACAGTCCAGCTCTTCTCCATGGCTCTTCACCTGCTCCTCTACACCTGCCTGATGATGATGCTCCACAAACTTTGGCCCTGCTGTTGAGGTAAAGGAGACAGTAGCGGCCCCTACAGCAAACATGTCTGAAATCATCACATTTGGTGGCGTCTACCCCCAAGCTTTTAACTTTTTGCTGGAGTAGCTTCTCAGTATCACCTTTCCACTTAGGCCGGTCCATTTTGAGCGGAGCAGTTGAGTAGTAGAGGGGAGCGGTGGTTTAAAAAAGATTGTATATAGGCAGAACATTACTTCTTCTACTTCTTCTACTATGGTGCCATGGGATTGAGTTTATGGTGTTAGTATAGGAGAGGGGTTGGCAACCCACGGCTCCGGAGACGCATATGGCTCTTTTATTTACTCTGCTGCGGCTCCCTGTGGCTTTTATATACCTAATTAAATTTGACTTTATTTTAGTTTATTGGTTTTTAAATGCAATTCTAAATTTGAGAATTACGATGATCTTGAAAGAATAAAATAAAACGTGTTTAATTTTTTTTTTATTAAAGTATGTGTCACAACCGCTCATGTGGGATACCCACCGGCACGTGATCTATATAAATAGTACTTTTTATTTAGGTTGACCACTGACGGCTTTTTCTGCAAGTTCGGCTTTTTATTTCATAAACACGAGGAGGACTCAAACAGACATTGAGTATTTTTTTGGAAAATAACCTTTAATTCAGAATTATTTTTTTTATCAGAGTTTAAAATGTTTTTGTTGCAGAAATAAAATTCCTCTTTCTCTGTAGAAGTTCATTGATTTCATAAATGCAATACACTATAAATAGTATAAAGGTAAAAAACAATATATATGTGATAAGTTTATTTTAGATGTCAAAAGGGATTTTGTGGCTCCTGGTGTTTTCTTCTCTGCGTGAAACGGCTCCAAATGGCTCTTTGGGTATTTAAGGTTGCCGACCCCTGGTGTAGGGCTGTCCCTTCCTGATGGGCTACTCAGATATCCACTATAAAGACCCAGGAATAATCCATTGTGGCGACCCCTAATGGTAGCAGCCAGAATATATCTATATATCACTCATAAAAGCAACAACTTAAACACAAAGTACTGCAAGCAACATCTCCAAACTCTAATATCACTATGCAGAGAGAAGGTGGGAGGATGACAATGGAAATAAATATATGCACCCCTCAGGTCTTCGTTCCTTCAGAAGATCTGCTCCAGAAGTCATTGATGCGCATTAGCAAGGCAGAAACCCTAATAACTGCTCCAGACCAACAGGACTAAGAGTATTAAACACTATGGAATACGCCTAGATGCTGATTGGCTGAAATACGGTTGTGTTGTTTGGTCTGCAGCACTTCACATGTTTCTCACTTGCACAGCCGGGGCTTTGTGTATGAACACCATGCTGTTTTCAGCTCAGACACAGAACAGACAGGTGGAGATATCTGCTGAATTTAACCAAAAAAAAAAAATGCATTGGATTAAAAGGGCATTGGTCTGACTCCTCCTTTTAATGCCTCATATGTCCCAGCATCACAGTCCAAAATGTAATAACAGTCATAAAGTTAAATCGACCAGCAAACGTGTTGGTTTGTGCGGAACTGAAAATCCTCACAGACACAGCCAGCATTAACATGTTCTTCACAAGCTGTTAAGGTCATCCTTCGTGAACGAGAAGCTTCACTTGTCTTGGCCTCACACTTCAGCGCATTCTGTCCCATCAGAGGACATGGTTGTTCCTGCATGTTTTTTGGTACTTGTCCATCTTGAGCTGATCCCTGAATACACATCCTCTGTTGAGCCATTTTTAGAGTTGCAGCTGTGTAAGCTTTGTACGATCACTGGGAGATGAGCATCTCTATCTGAGTGGGAAGAACATGCTTCCTGTCCCACATGCTGATAAGTGCAGAAACAGCAGAATTAGTGAAATTCTTGGAAGTACATGGGGGTATCTAGACAAATACTCAGGGATACTACAGATACCACTTCAAGTCTTTATCAAAACTGTACAACTCTTCTCTGTCGAAGCTGAAAGTGGCCACAATCTCATCCCCATATGTTACTACTTTGATTCATGTAAATGAATTTATTACTCATATTATGCAAACCAGTGTCTTCTTGTGCCAATCCCAAGTCTGGATGAATGCAGAGTGTCAGGAAGGGCATCCGACGTAAAACATTTGCCAATGTTGTGCCAACTTTCAGACCCCTGAAAGGGAACAGCCGAAAGACAAAGAAGAAGATGATTGATACAAGAAACTGTAATGATGTTCACAGTCAAATTAATTTTGCCACAATAATCACTGCTTAACTATATACAGTAGGACAGTGATAGACAGGAATGTTTTATGGTGGTACCACTTATACCCATACCCCTTTTCCACCAAAGCAAGCCAGTTTCTCGTTCATATTTGGTGCTAGTGCCGGTTTAGAGCCAGTTCAACAGCGAATCTTCTAACAACTGGCTTTGTACATCGCTACTTTCCTAGCAATGCTAGTGGCAAAAAAAAAAAGAAAGAAAAAAAAAAGCCTAGGAGCAAACACAACAAAAACAATGGAAAACTTAAACATGGCTTTGCGAGTAGTTCTCTTGGCTCTATCATTACTAGAAAGCATTTGAGCTGCCCATTGCATATTAGTCCCATTAGTCAAACTTTAGCTAGTTAGTTGTGATAACACCGCCCCCAGCCCCTGACGTATGTAGATCATAAGTGGTTTTAGCCCAGCAAAGTGTTTGTGCTGCCATGTAACGGGTTTTTTCTGTCTGAGGTCCGGTGCTTCGGCTGTTGGAAAGAACTGGTTCGCAATTGGGCACCGGCTCTGAACTAGCTCCAGAACTGCCTTGGTGGAAAAGAGGTACCATAATAATAACTCCCTTTTCAGTCTGGTTCCTCTCAAAGTTTCTTTGTGACGCTGTATGAGATAACAGAAGAGTTGAATCTTTTTTCAAATTTAAACCATTCTTAATGTCATAAAGTAAAAGTATTTGCCCCATTCGTCCATTTTAAGATCGTGAGGTGGAATCTGTGTGATGCCACCTCCAGATGTGCTCTTTTGGAGAGACTAGCTAATTATGAATCTCTCACGAACAGAGGGAATGGTTAGCACTTTCCTTTGATTATATTGCACCAACAGAGCTGAAAACATTTACTCAGCTAAGACATTTCAAAAATGGATGCCATGAGATTTAACCCCCAATATACATGAATCTGTGGGCATTGTTCTAATCACACACACCTGGACTTAATCATGAACATGACATATATTCTCACTCAAAGCCACAGTTCCCTTTGAAGAAGCCATTGAGGGTTTTCATGCCTGATGTTAACAATCTTTATATCCTGTTTGGTTCTTGTTCTGGTTTCTGGTTTCCTGCTTTGTGATTTGCATGCCTTGTGTAATTTATATGAATGGTAAAGAACAGACCAGGAAAACAGTGGTAAACCATTAACCCTCTGACCAAAATGCTGGGCCCTAAACCTTAATGTGAGCCCTGTTTTGTAAAGATCAGCTGACTTCATTTTGCTCTGAATGCATTTCCTTCTAAACATGCGAGGTATGTGTGTCCATGTTTCAGCTCTGCTTACAAAGCAGCATTATTTACGAAGACATTTACCCCTCCTAACCTTCAGCCATGACCTTTCAGTAAAAGTCCCATCTGTGGAATTCAGTGTGACAAAGCAAACCACACCAAAGAAACATGAAAAAATAGTAGTGTATTTCACTTAGGATAAAAACAAATTCAGGTAAAAAAAAATCCCAGTTTTTACTGTGTCTTCATCACTCTTCCACAAGACGTTGATGTTGATTTTCAAAGATCAGGTGATTTACTCGTCATTCACGAATGTACGGCCTTCTTTAAAATGTTTGCCCTATTCAAATATTTTACTTTTATAGTTTCTTTCACCAGAGTTTTCATCACAAGTCCCAGTTTGATTCGAACCCCATACAAGCCCCATACATATACCAACAACCTGGAGACAATTAAGAAGATAAGAAGACTTATTTGTCACCTAAGCATCACATTACAGTAAAATTCTTTTTACATTTTTTTTACCAGTTTGCCAGAATGTTTTTTCCGCTGAGCAATAACCCCAAGCTATATCCATGCACAGAGCTACGACTGCCCTTTAACCATCACAACAGACTCAGATTCAAGCATTTCAGGCGGAATCCTGAAACCATGGCCGCCATTGTGTGATTGATAAAAGAAGGACATGAGTTCTGGATTTTGGAACAGGAAGATAAAGTGGCCGTGCATCACAAACAACACTCTGTGAGCATGTGAACACCACACTGTGAGGAGGCGTACAATCCAGTCCCTCATAAAAGGGTCTCTCCGCTCCAGCACCACCACCAGGCCAGATGTGTTGCATAGATGGGTTTAACAGCTGGATGGAAATATGCATTGCTAATATAACACAGTTAGACACACACGCTAGAAACGGGGCTCACGCTGAAAACAGGAGCTGAGAGTAAACAGAAGCCATATGGAATTTGTGTAGCAATAAATAATAATGTTCACACGTCTAGCATCCACTATAAAGGCATTTAAAGTTTAAATTGTTGTGAATTCACCTTTTTTTACATTTCTATCACATTATACATCTAAGCAGTTGATGGTTAAAGGGCTCAAAGGCCCAAAAGTGGCAACCTGGTGATCAAGGGGTTTAAACCTGGGACATTTAAAACCATAGTCCACCACCTTAACCACTGAGCTCCCCCTGACCCATGGCGTACGTATAAATCATCACCATCCTTCCAGGGTTTAATAATGTGTTTCACAGTTCTTAACTCAGTTTTAGTAGTTGTTTTCTTTGCTTGATACATGACAATAATTTGACCCTTCTGAAACAGAGTAACATCCTTGGCATGATCACAGGATATGTTTTCTGAAGTTGTTGTTTAAGAAATGAGGAGCCTTCACTGCATCAGTTAGGGTTAAATAACTTGTTGCAGCTGAACCACATTAATCACTGCAGTAATTATCCAATAGACGGCACTTAATTATACACTTACTGAAAGCCAGGTGGTGACTTTGGGTGGCGGGTAGTTTGCATCATAGATTCTGTTTGTATTTAGATGTATAGTGATGTATATTTTTGTTGCTAGTCCTTTGTTCTTGTATGGTGTCCCCACGTCTTTAGTCCATTCACTTCCTCGTCGTTTTATGAGTTTGACCTGCTGACCTTGTGAAATGCATGCACCTTTGTTAACCCTTTGAAACCAAAGAGAAGGATCTCTATTGCTGCCAGAAATTCTCAGACAGATGGTCCCAAGCTGAGTATTTAAAGTATCTGTTTGGTCAAAAGCTTCACCCTGGCCAGTAACTAATGGACAACTTTAGCAAATGATGATGTTAAGACATTAAGCCAAAAGCATATACAAACACACAGAAGATAAATAGACAGAATGAAGGAAAAGCCTGTGATGAGTACTGAGATCATACACACATAATGTTCACAGCAAACTCTTATCATGATAGCACTCTAATCTGTTTATCTAGTTCATGTCCTCATCATCAATTCGGTTTCAGTTTTAGTCCCAGACCTTTATCCAGTTCCAATCTGTCTCAGTCCCAGACTTTGATCTAGTTCCAATTTGTATTTCGGTGCCAGAGTTTGATCCTGTTCCAAACTGTTTCAGTCCCAGCCTTTGTCTCAGCATCAGACCCATTCCCAGTCTCAGACCCTTTCAAATCTCTGTTTTAGTCCTAAACCTAGTTCCTGTCTCAATGTCTCTATCTGCCCCAGAACCTCAACCAAGCATATTTCCAATCCAATGTATTAGACCCAAGTACTCACCCTGTCCCAATCCTTGTCTCAGTTCTTGTCCTTGACCCAGTCCCAATCACTGTGCAAGATGAAAAAATCCAGATACAGCCCAGAAACCTGGCTCAGTTCCAAACACAATAAAAAATACTGTGCAAAAGTCTTGACCCCTTTCATTGCTTCATATTAAATAAAATGGTGTAGATTAAATGAAGGAAATGGAAACAAATGTTTCACCGTGACAAGCTGCTGAATGATTCATAGGTCACATTCCACTGAAACTGCTCAGGTACAGGGACTGGACTGAAAATAAGAGACAAATAGTCTTTTAGGAAGCCAGGAGAACTATTCCTCAACACTACAACAAAAATACAAGAACGTCTGGAGCTTTGGAAGAACAATATTAAGAAATAAGGGTAGGGTGCTCGAGACTTTACACAGTACTGTTTATCTTAGTCCCAGGCCCTGATCCAGTCCTAATCCCAAAGCCTGTCCCAGTAGTATGTCCAAATCTGGTCCCTGTTCCGGATTCAGTCTCAGGATCTCACCTACTGAGACACCAGTATAGCACACACTATATCTACAGTCCCTGTGTCAGGCTCGTGTCTTAATCCTTCCACACTGTCTTGTGATTTGTAAAGTTTTGTACATGTGCACAATTCTAAACTGTATTTGGTTCCAGTCCTATATCTTTAGTCCTTGGTTCATGTTAATGTTCCTTCCCTAGTAATCCTGTCAGAAGCAATTTCTGGTGTTTGGTCTGCATGTTTCATTAAAGAATCTTCTGATTCATTCTTTTTGACTCAGTCATCTCTAAAATGCTAGAATTCATTCAGGAGAAATGTCAGCTCCCTGGCTGCATGTGTTACTGACAGCTGTATATAATCACACAGGAACACTCTAATACGCACACGCTTTTTTCCTTCTGCGAAAAAATGACTTTTATTTCTCTAACGTCTCCTCTAATGTTTCCTCCCACCTACACTCCTCCGATCTCGTCATTTTCGGGATTTCGGGATTCCTCAGATTTCGAGTTTCTCAATGGTCATCATTCACATGTTCCTCCAACTCACAATGGTTGATGATGTCATGGGCAAAACTGACCTAAAACAACCCACATGGAACCTTCAGATCCTCTCTGCTTAGCTAATGGGATTAATCGCATTCAGGCTAAAGATGCTGGATTTCAACCTCTGTGGCTGTGCTGGGTTTCATGGGTGTATGACTTCATAAATGTTGTATAACGGGACTCAAGGGTTATAACAAATCAAATTATAAATCAAATTGGACTGGGCAACAGATTTATGGAATATGTTTTAAATCCAGGAAAATAATGTTATGCTCATTACCGTTCCTGGTGCAAACAAAACAGCAAGCAGGAGTGACTCAGTGGGTAAAACTCTGGGTTACTGATCAGGCCCAAGCATTACCATGTTCTCACAGTTGGACCTGTGATCAAGTCCCATAAGACTTTTTACTCCAGAGATACTGTACCATGCCTGACCTCGTGCTCTGTCCCAAACTTCAAAAAATAAACATAAAAAATGGGGGAAAAAAGAAATTAAAAACAGTGGTGACTCAACAGTAAGGGCTCTGGGTTACTGCTCAGAAGGTTGATGGACGAAGCCCCAAGCTGATGCTCTTGGGCCCTTGAGCAAGGGCCTAAAACCTTTAGGAACACCTTTTCATGGGTAACCTGTCATCTTAACTTCCTGAAAAGCTGGAATGTATATCTGGTCCAAAAATGTACATGTGACTAATAAATGTCTTCTTTTAAAAATAAAAAACACAAGAATTCCCCTTTTTGTCATCTAAACCAGGCCTGAACAAAGGCATGCTTTGCAAAATAAATGGAACCCCTGCAGTTGCTAATGAATAGGCAGCTGTAACAAACATTGTTAGATGGAAGGCCAAAGTTGTTTTAGACCAAAACCACCCACATGAATGATAAAGCAATATAGAAAATCACTCCGGAATGCATTGCAATATTTTGGTGGTTGGTAAATAATATAGAGTAGGTTTTAGTGTTGGACCGAGCAGATTGAAAGTAGACACAGTCATTGGAGAGGCCTCGTAAGCAATACTGTGAAGTGTTGCAACGTCCACATCTGGAAATTTGGGGCTGTGAGATGTACACACACCCTGGTGGGCATGTCTGATGCAGCTCCAAAAAGTCACAATGATGCTGCCAGATCTTGAGCAAACAAAACATGTGCAGAAGATCATAGATAAGTAGAAAGCGTAGAGTAAAAAATTTACACATTTATCGATAGTAGTCTATTGTAGAACTAATATGTATTATTATATAATATGTATATTACACCCAGAGCTAGAGTTATAATTAAGTATAAGAGAAAGTATAAGAGTGTCTTGCCATGTAGTGTTTGCTAACAGGATGGGTTCGAATGTGCCTTTAGCAAGATATTAATATTTATTAATTTATAATATTATGACTCTCAGACATTTCTACAGGAACAAAAACAAGTATTGTTGCATATTTGATGGCATTATTATTATTATTAATAGTAGTAATAGTCACTTCATTTTGATTTCTAATATTAAAAAAAAACATTTCTATAAAACAGAAGGTAATCCATCATCAGTTGTAAAACTGTTGATTATGGAACATGTTTTGACCTAAACAGTTGTAATGACTATGACGACACTGCCAATTAAAGCAACATTTTACATTTCGTGACTCATACAATCCTTAGTTTAATCCTAAGCCCGAGGAATGGATTTATGAAAAGCAGACTAAGCCAATAAATCACCTTCTCATAGTTGGACTGCAGATTTAGGACCGGTTTCTGGATTTAATGATGTGATGACTATGATGGCATCTGTGAATAAGAAGTGATTTGACTTTGAGTGAGGTGCAGAGGTTTTGGTATGATCATGAGAAGGACAGGAAAGAGATTATAAAAAACAGACCTGGTCGTATTTGTGTTGTTGCTGATTTGGTGAATATTTTGATGATTGTCTGTGTTTAGATGATGGTACAGTGTGGTGAGTCTCTGTTCAGTGCTGGTGTTTTTCTCCTCAATAAGACTCTTTTATTTTCCACTCTTTTATTACAAAGCAAGACCATCTGTCCTTCCAGAAACCCACTTAAGAAGAAAAAACCTCTATGTCTTGTAAAGGCAGGTCTTTTCAATCGTTTCTCTCGTTCATGGGCTTCTCTCTCTCTCTCTCTCTCTCTCTCTCTCTGAGGAGTGATAGCCCACATTTCTTGATGTTCTTCCAGTCCTCGTTTTGCCTCATGAAAATGGACAAACCAGAGTCTTTCTTCTATTTCACTACCGTGTGCCCTGATCATAAGGACGACCGTAGCAGATATTCTGCTCTAAGAACCTCAGACAATAGATTCATGAAATATTATAATATTTGATGTGAACGTGATATTGATGTTGCATATGTTTTATAAAAAGTGTCTTTTCTTGTCTCTAACAGAATTTGAGACCTGAGATATGGGACAAACTGGAACGGAAGTTCATACCAGTCTCTGAAGGCAGCATCATACCAGTCTTTGTAAAGACTATTGGGATTGCTATCCAATTTCCTATGGGGCTCCTTTTGTTTTTGTCCAGGTTATCTTTTGGATTATGATCAGATTATATGATCACATATAATCGCATTTACATATGGTTCCTACAGAGTGAAATGTCTGTGAGCTTCCTATTATATTTTTATTGAGAACACAATGGAATATAATGAGATTTCTATAGTGTTTGCAAATTAATATATTTATATTTTGTTCCATTTTTTGGTTGAAATCCAATAAAACCTGAATTCTGTAATGCCCATAAAGAATAAGAACTCTATGGGGATCCTAGTGGAATTGGGATTTATGGGTTGCCTTTTGGAACATAATTATGTGCATCTCAATAAATTAGAATATCATTTAAATGTTGTTTTAATTCAGTAATTCAATATGAAAACTAACACTATACTGAATCTATATTATATAAATTCAATACACACAGACTGATATATTAGTATATATTATATAAGTGTTCATTTTTTTTACTTTTATGATTATAGCTTACAGCTAAAAAAACAAATTTCAGTATCTCAGAAAATTTGAATATTACTTAAAACAAATAATAATTATAAAAAAAAAAAAAATTTTTACCACCTAAATGTTAAACTCTTGAAAAGTATGGACATGTACAGCACTCAGTACTTGGTCAGGGCTCCCTTTGCATAAATTTTTTGCAGCAATGTGGCGTGGCATAGAGGCGATCAATCTGTGGCACTGCTAAGGTGTTATGGAAGACCAGGTTGCTCTAATAGTGGCCTTCAGCTCCTCTGTGTTGTTAGGTCTGGTGTCTTCCATCTTCCTCTTCACAATACCACATAGATTTTTAATGGGGTTTAAGGTGGAGAGTTTGCCAGCCAATCAAACCTGGTATTAGTACTTTTGGCATTGTGGGCAGGTGCCAAGTGCTGCTGGAAAATGAAATCATCATCTTCATAAATCTGGCTCCCCAAACCACCACTGATTGTGCAAACTTTACACTGGACCTCAAGCAGCTTGGGTTTTGAGGCTCTTCTTTGCGTCAGGAAGGGCATCCAGATAAAACCTGTGCCAAGTTTTGTGCAGATTGAATGGTCTGCTGTGGCGACCCCTCAACAGGAGCAGCCAAAAGACTAACAACAAATTCATGGTTCTCGTATAATTAGGTTATAATTGAGGTTCCTATATAAAGAGGTTACTTTATGCTTCCCATATAATTAGATTTTATATGGTTATTTTTTTAGTCATCCAGTCATGAGGTTATCTGGAAGTTGAGTTGTGTCAACTGGACTTTCTCGGAAGGTCAAAAAGTTTTAATACTCATGAAAGTAGCTTCGGTCAGAGGAAAGTTGGTAGGATTCCACATATTTGTATCACCCAGGGTCAAGAAACCACCCCTGCCTGTCATGTCAACCCTCATTAGATGAACAATGGTGAGTGTAGGAGGGAGTCTTTAGAGATTGATGGGAGAGTTGTTTAGAAGAACCACTAATAGTTCTGGTTCTAATAGAGATTAGACAGAGTCATTGAGGGCATTTTCAGATTAGACATGATTGATTTGTACCGTGCCATGATTTCTCTCCCCTCCCCACTCCCCTGCTGGCCAGTGTTCACATTGTCTTTTACTGTTTGTTCTTGAATACACTTGCGTATTTACACTCCCCAATGCAGCAGGTAGCAGTTTTAAAAAATTTGGGTTATGAGCCAGCAAGAGAAAAAGTGTGACACCCTTGCATGCCTTCCTACTGTATCAGCTATTACCACGTATGTAGGTCAATTCAATTCAATTTTATTAGTATAGCGCGTTTAACAATTGTCATTGTCGCAAAGCACAATCAAAATAATTATTTAGGTTTGTTTGGAATGTGAATGTGTATGAATCAAAATGGTCAGATAGTCCCTGATGAGCAAGCCGAGGGTGACAGTGGCAAGGAAAAACTCCCTGACATGGTAATGGGAAGAAACCCTGAGAGGAACCAGACTCAACAGGGAACCCATCCTCTTTTGAGTGAAACAGATAAGCAGGAATTGATCTGCATTCATACTGTGTGTTAGGTGGCAGGCAGGTCAGCTATAACACTTGGTGTTAATTGATGTTAATATGAAGTCCAGGTAGTTATTGGAGGCTCAGGTAGACTTGTAGGAAATTCCAGTCCTAAACTATCAATCAACAGCATCCGAAACAGCTGTCAACATACGTCAAGGCCAGAACTGTCTTCACGGTAGAGTGAAACAGTCCCCAGACACTAGACGCATCCCAAAGAGACACATCCATGTGACGAGATCTCCAACCAGACGCGGGGCACCAGGATGGGTCAGACAGGTTCGGAGGGCAGAGGGAGTCTGGATCACTGGCAGCTCAGGAACGAGTTTAGTGTAGAGTGCAACAATAGTGACAATATATTTCTTAACTTGGCAATATTTTTGAGGTGAAAGAATGCTATCTTGGTGATATTGTCTACATGAGCTTCAAATGAAAGGCTGGAATCTATAATCACACCAATGTCTCTTACTGTTGCACTTGATGGAACAGAAAGGCCATTTATAATTATAGTGTGATCTAAAATCTTGCTTCTAGCTGCATGCGGTCCTATGACTAGAACTTCGGTCTTATCATGATTGAGCAGAAGAAAGTTAATTAGCACCCAGTCTCTTACAGTATATCCTTTACGCATTGCTCTACTTTAGCAGTCTGGATTTTCTCATTTGGTTTTGCTGAGACAGATAACTGTGTCCATGCTTATGGATTATGTTATGCCCAGTGGAAGCATGTAAAGAGAAAAAAGCAGTGGGCCTAAAACTGAACCATGTGGAACACCAAACTCCGCTAAAGAACATGCAAAATAATTACCATTTAAATCTACATACTGATAGCAATCAGTCAAATAGGATTTGAGCCAGAAGAGGGCTGTTCCCTTAATTCCTATTACATTTTCTAATCTCTGAAGAAGAATACTATGATCAATGGTGTTAAAAGCTGCACTGAGGTCGAGTAATACAAGCATGGTTACACAACCCTGGTCAGAGGCCAATAGGATGTCATTTACTACATTAACGAGTGCTGTCTCTGTGCTGTGATGAGGCCTAAATCCTGACTGATACAGATCATGTATGCTATTCCTATGTAGATACTATATTTTCCAGAATCTTAGAGATAAAGGAAAGGTTTAATATCAGCCTGTAACTGGACATCTGACAGAGGTCAAGGTCAGGTTTCTTAATTATGGGTATAATAACTGCTAATTTAAAAGTATTTAAAAGTAATTTTAAAAGTATTTAATTGAAGAATTAATTATTCTTAACAGGGTGTTCTGTTATTTCTGGCACTTTCTGTTTGAGAAAATGTGTCGGTACAGGATCTAATATACAGGTTTATGAATTTGCAGAAGAGATGAGTGAAATTAGTTCATTCTCTTTAAGGGGAATAAATTCTTTTTCTAGGTATGTGTATTCTAGGTTCCAATCTGACATGGTTAGTTTAACATCTGCATCAATTACATTGTCCGGTTTCAATGCCTCATAATTTATGCCTAATATTTACAATTTTATTATTTAAAAAGTTCATGAAGTCCTCACTATTGCATGATGTTGTTGTGGAGATTTCTGCAGTGGTGTTATTTCTGGTTAATTTGGCTACAGCATTAAATAAGAATCTAGGATTATTTTTGTTATTTTCTATAAGAGTGGAGAGATATGTTGATCTAGCTACACTAAAAGCTTTTCTATAGTTCAGGATGCTCTTCTTCCATGCTATTTGAAATACTAACAATTTGGCTTGACGCCATCTACATTCTAATTTCCGAGTGGTCTGTTTTAAAGTGCTCATGTGATCGGTATACCAGCGAGCGAGTTTCTTATGTCTAATATTCTCTAAGGTCAGAGGATGAGATTGGTGCAAGCTACACCACATGAAGATTTCAGGGGAAACAGATGGCACTTGTAGATCATTCTTGTAACATGCTCAGTTACAATTAGCTTCCATACCTGAGTATGCTATAATGTGCCAGAGACCACCTCTTAAAGCAGACTCGGGCATGGTTATGGAGCCTGGAATGATTATGTTTTTACTGATCAAAATTAACCAGAATTTGAGGTCAAGTGGTTTCCGAAACCGATCCTGGGCCCTAATGAAAAAAGTTACTTGTGTAAGTGTAGGTCTTAAGATGCAGCTTCAGAAGAGAACTTATCAGGCCTAGGTTGATGCTTCTTCTAGTGTTGAGGCTGCTGTCCTCTTCCAAACCTCTCTAACAGCTGTATGGCATTTCCTCATCTTTGAAAAAAACTTAGAATTTTAGATATGATCAGAGTGTCCTATAGGCTTCCAATACTATTATATTTAATTTGGAATACTATAAACTCAGAAGCCCTAAGTTAATTATTTTATGATTTCTATGGAAACTTTATGTATTGGATTTTATTTTTTAACTATATTATATAATATGCTTTTAATATGGTTCCTTTATAATCAGATGTTGATGATGGGAGAGTTGGCGCACTCCGTAAGACCATTCTATTATAATATCGGGTGGTGTATATTCGATATTGTTTTCATATTATAAATGGATTCTATAGAGTCAGATTTCTACAGGGTTCCCCTATAATAACATTTCTATAGACGGCCAACACATTTAAAGTGATGTGTGTTATCTAGGAGTTTTAAATGTTATGCTTTTCTATAGATACATTATTACCCCTTTTTTAAAAACTTGCTAGAGGAGTGAGTTGCTAAATTGAATGTAGCTTTTAATAGAAGAAGATTTATGCTGTTTTCATGTAGACTGAAAAACCGGTACATTTCGTAACTTAACTGCTACAGCGGTTAGCAACATTACCAAACCAAACACAACAGCAGCCAAAAGAAAACACAGCAGATGGTCGTTGCATTGAAAACGTCCCTGTCGAGTGTTTTGCCCATTTCCTCAGGAAAAGACCAAAGCTGTAAGTGTAGGCATTTATAGAGAGTGTGAGTTACTGACATCCATAACACAAGAGGTGCTCAGGGAACATGATGTAACACACTTTACTATCACTGCTTATACCCTCAGGAATGACGTCATTACATGGACTGCGTCGTGAGGCTTCAGAAACCTGAACACACTTTAATAGGCTTCGGTTTTGGGATATCTAATGTTAATGAGGCTAATAATTGGGCTTATCATGATCCAGAATCCTTTATGATGATATCATTTGGGCTTTAGCTTTTATTGTGTTAGCATGTGTTCAACTGCTTAATTGCTAATGCGTTAAAGCTAGTAAGGGAGCACAAATAGATTTCAATGAGCAAAGCTTAACATAGCATTTTAATACTAAAGACTGGTGGAGTATGGTAATACTTACTTTCAGTATAACGACTTACTGTTTAAATGCAGCTGGTACATGGTGGAGTGAGTGAGTATTGTAAGGGGGTGACATATAGCCACCAGTCACTAGCAATACCGTACTCTTTCTCTCCTAGCCTCCCAACCACAGAAAAACAACAACTTTCATTTTCTTCATCTTTTTTGTCATTTGGTGGAACATTTAGTAGTAAATAATAAAAAATTTAATTATTTGAAGCATAAAAAAAACAAACAGCTGATACATTTAGATGTGAAAAATTAAACCAAGATAAATAATATTTCCAACATTTATTAAGATAATAAACTCTGGATAAAGCAAACAACAACATTCAGGTGAAAAACTTTTCAGGAACATTTCAGGGGATAAAAGAAAAACCTTTCAATCAGGGGAGGGGTATAAAGGAATTTGCCCCAAATAATTAGTACCATGGGGCCATGGACTATGAAGGCCATTATCTAAAATGAAAAAATGTTAAAAAAAGAAAAACAAATCGCAAGCACATGCAATGACATAAACAAAAATAGGATGTCCCTCCAAAACACAACAAAGAACAAGAGAAAAGCTTTCCAGGAACGATTCTAAAGATCTGCAGAAACATCTGGGGTGTTTTCTTTTGAAGTTCCTTACTCATTCAAGTCATCTGGTCTTATGACAAATTGGTAGAGATTTTTGGGCATCATTCTGAAAAACTCCTTTATGACTCATTTATGATGCAAATCATAATGAAGCATGGTGGCGGTAGCATCACACAATGGAGTGATATTTTTGTTCAGTTTATGCTGGAGATCTAATCCTGGAGTAGAGGAAATCACGAGCAGCTTAAGAGAGAGAAAAAATTGGGTCACCTTCCAGCACAGTAACAACCAAAAACACAAATCCAAGTCAACAAAGAAATAACTACCGAAGAAAAAGAAGAAGATGAAGAAATTTTGGAATTGGACCTTAAAATACACTTGCCAAAAAAAAACAAAAAAAAAAAAACCTGTAGGCCAGAGCTATTGAATGACTTGAGGAGAGCTGTGCACAGGAAACAGGTCCATTTTGTGAGACCCCTAAAAACACTGAGTGATATATTACTTAAAAAGGTGCTTATAAAGGGGTGTTCAAGCTTATCCAGGTTGTTGTTGTTGTTGTTTTTTATGAATTTTTAACATGTTTTTCACTTGAATGATTTTCTTTTGTTATCTCACATTAAAAGTTGATAAAGATCTGAAATTATTTATCTTGTTTTTATTTTAAGCACATTGTTTTCATTTTTTATGTAAGATTAATAAGGAATAAAAAGGTCAATAAAGGCCGGTCTATATTTTTTTTTGTTTCAATTTTTATGAAAACTTTTCAAGCTTGATCAAGTGCAGTTAAAATTATATTATAGCAATATAAATTGCACAACACACACACACATACACACACACACAGTGACCAAAATTCTCCTCTTCCCCATAAACAGCATGAAGTCACTCTGTGGGGGTTTAACTGGGGAAATGCCACAAACACACACTGCTGAGCTCCAACACTGCACACTCTGATAACTGTGTGTATAGAGAATACCAAAAGTATATATCATGATCTATAGGATTAAACAGGAATCCATAGACAGACAAGTTTTCTTCTGCATAAACACCAACAGCGTTTATTTATTTATTTATTTATTTATTTATTTAATGATGTAAATACAAAATCGGCCAAAAAAAAATGCATATAAAAATTAACACACACTTCAGGAAAAGAAAAACTAAATAACGCATAAATATTTTAATATTAAATGTACTGCCATATGTTTTATATTGATATATGAGATGATATTATTAATATAATATACATCATACTATTTGTCTTTTTCTGATGTGTGTATAAACTTTTTGGCTGACTCTATATATATCCTACCACTCGAAAGTTTGTACACCCTTTCTAACTCCATGGTCGTTCCTGATGCTTAATTCTTTCTACACTATAAAACAATACTGAAGGCGTTTATTATCCAAAACACACAATAATCTCCTCTGAACAGTTGATATTGAGATGTTTATCTGCTCCTTCTGCTCTGTAAAGCTTCATAACGGCTCTAATCTGAGCTGCTGGTTGTTAAGTGGTGATTTCTGAGGCTGGTGACTCTAAATGAACTTCTCCTCTGCAGCAGAGCTCAGTTTTGGTCTTCATGAGAGACAGTTTCATCATCATGGAGCTTGATGGGTTTTACAAACACACTCGACACGATACTGTTCTTATAGGAACTGATCCAGATCAGACGACCTTCATGTCTTAAACTGACTGCTGCTGTTGTTACATACAGTAATTACCTCGTTCCCTAGGTGTTATTTTATGGTTTTGAAATCCCCAGTACATATGTATACACACATTTTGTAGCTAGCTTGCATGGATATTACACTATCCTGATGACATCACCAGGCAAAGAAATGAAATGCGTCTCCAGTCAGAAAAGTTAGATCTTTATTTTATCATACAGTACAATACCGCACACACACTCATTATCTATACTGCTTTATCCTGTATACAGGGTCACAGGGGCTGGCCTTGGACCTGGAGGCACCCCCCCTTACACACTACCAGCAATATGGAATATCTGCTTATCTTTGGACTGTGGGAGGAAACACACAGTACCCAGAGTCAAATTCAAATTCAAATTCTAATTTTATTTGTCACATACACAAACATACACAGTACGAAATGTAGTGAAATGCATTATACGACTGCCATTGACCCTAAAAGAGAATTAAAGTTTACAAAACCCACCAAGCACAGAGAGGAGATGCACTCAGATCCCGAGATGGGAATCAAACCCAGACCCTGAAGGTGCAAGGTGACAGTGCTAACCTCCGCGCCACTAAGTCCTTCTTATCACTGCACAGCAAAAATTTTTATTCTCCACATATCCCAGTGTATTAGTAGGCTAGGATCAGAACGCAGGGTCAGCCATGTTACAGCGCCCCCTGTTTTAATATATTTAGTGTAACTAGAAATAAATAATAAATTGTGAAAATTAGCTGTAACACCATCAAAATAACACCATCCTGCCCTCCCCCAATAATAAAAGAAACCTGTGCAGTCTGAAGTTTCAGTTTATTTCTTTTGAGCAAACTCCCAGTCTGGAGTTTTGTACACTTTATATTCATTACACTTAACAGTAAAATCTCTCAGACCTTCCAAGGAAAGCAGCCGGCTTTAATTACGTCACATTTCTAGATCAAAATCCATCAGAAACCTATTAAAAAAAAAATAATAATCTAAACATGGTGATACCTGGACCCCACAGACTCTGATATGCTGTAGCACACACCCACACACACACACACACACACACACACACACACAGCCGGACTCTGGCCCTTGACAGCTTGTAGACTAGCACACTCGGCGTCCTGTTTGGCTGGAGGTCATGTGGAAGGATGTTGGATGTTAAAGATGATTGACAGCTCCTCGTGTGAGAGAGAAACTAAACACCTGCACAGGTTTAAGAAATCAGGAATAAATCCATGACACAGCTGGATTACCATGACAACCAGAAAATCAATAGGAATTATGGGATATGTTTTGTATTATGTTCTGCTAAACAATCAGATGATGCTTAATGATCTTGCATATTTATTCACTAAGTTAAACCTGCAGCTTTGGACAGCTTTGGATTCGCTCAGGAGAGAATACTGACTTGCTGCTTAACACATCTGGTGTTACAAAAACACAGTGTGAACGCAGTTATGCATATATAGTACTTTTTATTACTACTTATCAGGACTAGACTGTGTCTGGCTCTAAAGTTATACAAACAGTGAACATGTGTGACTGGAGTAGGCATCCATGGTGGACTAATGTTTGTAGTCCATACTGCATTCTGGGTAAAAGAATACCCTGGGTAATTCAATCGCACAATTATTTAAATGTACATTTGCAACTCCTTATACATCTGAGCAGTTGGGGGTTAAGGGCCTTGCTCAAGGGCCCAAAATAGGGAACTTGGAGGTGGGGTTTGAACCTGGTACCTTCTGATCAGTTGCCAACCACTAAGCTATCTCCTCCGCTGTGTTCCTGTTATACATTCAGTATAATTACGCAGTCTAAAAGAGCTAGACATTCTCTAGACATTGCAAACGTCAAAAAACAGATAGGTGACCTACGCCACAACTACTCGTTATGAAAATCTGAAGCTCATCCAGAAATAATTTGAGCATGTTAAAAAAAAAAACACAGTATTTAAGGCTGTTAGATGGGGCGCCATTCCAGGGGGCACAGAGTGACAAGGGGACCTTAAAAGTGCTGTGGCATTGTATTGGGGCAGTGATGGCTCAAACAGTTAAGGATCTAAGTTTCTAATCAGAAGGTTGGGGGTTCAAGAGCCTTGAGCATGGCTGTTAACCCTATCTGCTCCACAGGTTGCTGTAACAAAAAAAAGTGTTTAGCACTGTAGTGTTAGGGCAATTGGAAAGGTTTATTATTGTAGATGAATGTGGGGTATAGTACAATATCAGACTTTCAATTGGTCCAGTGGATGCTTTTGGACCATAGCATGCTTGGCTCAGTGGTGAGTATCATAGTATAGCAGCCTTGGGCCAGTGGTAAGTATAGTAATTCAATTCGAATAAAATTTTATTTGTATAGCGCTTTTAATAATTGACATTGCCGCAAAGCAGCTTAACACAATCAAACGAACTATTTAAGTTTGTATGAAATATAAATGGGTATGAAATAAAATGATGTGCTCATACCTTCTGGTTCAATGAGTTGTATAGTATGCTTGGTGACTATATACAGTGGTGAGTATAGTAGTATAGAGTATCAGGGTTGGTTCAGTGGTGAGTATAGTAGTATAGCAGGCTTGGTCCAGTGTTGAGTATAGTAGTATACAGTAGCAGGCTTGGCCCAGTGGTGAGTATAGTAGTATAGCAGGCTTGGCCCAGTGGTGAGTATAGTAGTATACAGTATCAGGGTTGGTCCAGTGGTGAGTAAAGTAGTATAGCAGGCTTGGCCCAGTGGTGAGTATAGTAGTATACAGTAGCAGGCTTGGTCCAGTGGTGAGTATAGAAGAATAGCAGGCTTGGTCTAGTGGTGAGTATAGAAGTATAGCAGGCTTGGCCCAGTGGTGAGTATAGTAGTATAGCAGGCTTAGCCCAGTGGTGAGTATAGTAGTATAGCAGGCTTGGTCCAGTGTTGAGTATAGTAGTATACAGTAGCAGGCTTGGCCGAGTGGTGAGTATAGTAGTATAGCAGGCTTGGCCCAGTGGTGAGTATAGTAGTATACAGTAGCAGGCTTGGTCCAGTGGTGAGTAAAGTAGTTTAGCAGGCTTGGCCCAGTGGTGAGTATAGTAGTATACAGTAGCAGGCTTGGTCCAGTGGTGAGTATAGAAATATAGCAGGCTTGGCCCAGTGGTGAGTATAGTAGTATAGCAGGCTTAGCCCAGTGGTGAGTATAGTAGTATACAGTAGCAGGCTTGGTCCAGTGGTGAGTATAGTAGTATAACAAGCTAGGTCCAGTGGTATGTATAGTACTATACAGTAGTAGGCTTTGTCCAGTTGCGAGTATAGTAGTATAACAAGCTAGGTCCAGTGGTATGTATAGTACTATACAGTAGTAGGCTTTGTCCAGTTGCGAGTATAGTAGTATAACAGGCTAGGTCCAGTGGTGAGTATAGTAGTATAACAGGCTAGGTCCAGTGGTGAGTCTAGTGGTATAGCAGGCTTGGCCCAGTGGTGAGTATAGTATATCAGATTTGATCAGTGGTGAGTATACTAGTAGGGTAGCGTTTAAATTGATTTAATTTAAACCACTGCAGTTATACTTCTGTATATTTTCACCATCACATCTCTCTCACTGGTCATCCTGTACTGGGACTTTGTTGGATTGTGGGAATTCCTCAGGTTACTGACTGTGCATTTTGCAGTAAGTAATAGGCTGAGTATGAATTTGGACCTCTAATGACAGTGTGTTATAATTATCATCCCATCACAGAAAGAGTGTAAAAGAGAGGGTTCATGTAGATGACAATGATGAGCAGAAAAGATTTATTTTACTCAGTCACTCAAATGCTTTGAGTCAGAATCAAACGCCCAATGGGGACCTGCGAAACCTCACAGAGTTACATCACAGAGAGAGAGAGAGAAAGAGAGAGAGAGAGAGAGAAGGAAGCTGTAAAGTTTTCTCATACTTGAAGAATTTGTCCTCCCCCTGTCTCTCTCTCCCTCTCTCCCTCTCTCTTTGTCCCTTCTTCCCTCCTCTCAATCTTCTCAGTCAGTCCATCAGTACTCTCTGAGATTGGACAGAGGAAAAGAGAGAGAAAGTGAGAAAGAGAGAGAAGACCGAGTGAAAGACTGAGAGCATCCCTCTCTTTTCAGGTAAGTCTGAGAATCTCAGAATAATCAAAAAGCTGTATGTTGTTACCATAGTGACCTGCATGCTGTGATATATGAATGAATAAAGGAGTGATGTAAAGACAGGACAGAGAGAGAGAGAGAGAGAGAGAGAGAGAGGTTTTGGTGTGTCCTGCACCTGAAAACTTGATCAGGATCTTTACTCTCACTGCTTCAGGGTTCCTTCATTCCTTTATTCATTTATTATTTTTTTTTTCATAACTGAATTCTCTACGCTAAATGAAAGCACAGCTCCTGCAGCACTGTGATCTCCACATGGAGCTGATCACTGAACTTATGTCTGTTGATCTTCACTTCATCACTCACTCGGCTCAGCACTGAGACTAACAGCCTCATACACACTACAGGTCATTAATACAAACCGGAAAAATAAAAAGACGAAATAAATACATGAGAATTTTAGGCAATAAATGAAATCAATAAATGCCCCAAAAATCCCTGAAATAATTAGATTATATAAGATAATTGTGCAGATTTCATATATGTACATATGAACATGTATACGGTATGTTTATACATCATAACAGTCTAATGATCCATTTACGTAATTAATAGGGAAATTTTATAATATCCATTTATTTATTTACCTATTTGTTGTTTATTTGTTTGTTTAGTTAGGTATATAGTTATGTGTGTAGGTAGTGAATTCAGTTAATAAAGTTATATTGATGTGTGCCGAATATAATATAATATATATATATATATATATATATATATATATATATATATATATATATATATATATATATATATATATATAAATTGTAAAAAAAAAAAAAAAAATCCTGAAAAAAAATAAATTAAATCTTGTGAAGATTCTATATGTTAAATGTTTATAAATCATCACAGCCAATTATCTATTTATGTAGTTAGTTGATTCATTAACTAAATTTTATTTATTTATTTATTTATTTATTTATTTATTTATTTGTCTGTTTACATTATCATTTTATCCTAACAATCTATTCATGTAAGTTATTAATTCATTCAACATCCCCTATTTATTCTTTTAACTATTTGTTTGTTTTCTTTATTTAGTTAGTTGATTGCTTAGCTATTTAGCTAGATAGTTAGTATCAGTTCTACCACTTTAATAATGTTTAAAAATTGTTTTTAAATTGTATTTTTAAACATTCTGTTACATACAAAAACAAATAAGTGAACAAATAAATTAATAAATAATATGTTTACACAAACTTCCTGAGCATCAGGGAGCAATTAACAATTGTCCTTTTTTAATAAAAAATAAAAAATATAAACTGAATTTGATGTTTTGATGTTTAAAATATTTGCTTTTCATATAGTTACTCAATATCTTTAAAAAAAAGTATTATAAAAAATTAAGTTAAATCTTACTTATTAATTTATTTTTTATTTGTTTGTTTGTTTGTTTTGCTGTACATAGCTGAATGCTTTTTAAACAATGTTTCAATATTTTTAGAAATATTAAGAAAAGTAATTATTTAGAAAAATATTAATTGGTGATGCATCATGGTAATACCCTAAAATAAATTAAAAAATAAATAAAAATAAATAAAAATAAATAAATGTATTTAAATTATAATTTAAATAACTTATTTAAATTAAAATAAATAAGTTTTATATGTCACATATGTAGACATATTTATTGTATGCTATGTGTATTGTTACTACTTTTATTTATTTACATAGAATGCAAAATTAATTAATGAATTAATGAATTATCTGTTATTTTTGCATACTCATGGTTTAATAGTGAAGTCTGAAAAAAAGAGAACTAAACCACCGTGTATGCCTGAGACCAGACACAAACAAACAAACAAATACATAAATAAATAAATTGATGGCCCAGACCCTGAGAATTAGTCATATGGTGTCCTGAAGGAGGCGCTACAACACTATTACGGCTTTGTATTAACATCAACATGTTCCACAGTGTGAAAGACCTTATTAATCACACGCGCGCCCACACACACACACACACACACATGCACACACACCTGTACACACCTATACACACACACACACACGCATACACACATATACACACACACATACACACACACACACACACACCTGTATAGAGTCTGGAATTGATCATGTGACCAATGTGTGTGTGTCACTGTGTGAGTGCATGATATGATCGTGTGAGTTTGATTGTACAATTCATTGTGTGTGTGTGTGTGTGTGTGTACAGCTGTGTGGTTTTTGTAAGGTTTGTTTTTTAACCAGGGTTCCAGTATTGTAACCAAATATACACATACCAGTGGTCTCTTCCTCTATCCATCTATCTATCTATCTATCTATCTATCTATCTATCTATCTATCTATCTATCTATCTATCTATCTATCTATCTATCTATCTGTCTGTCTGTCTGTCTGTCTGTCTCTCTGTCTGTCTGTCTGTCTCTATGCCCATCAGTCTCTCTCCATCTGTCTTTTTTCCTCTGTACATTTCCCTCTTTATTTATCTAACTTTAACTATCACTTTCATCACAATCAATTTTTTTATCCATTCTAGCTGTCTTCATCTCCATCTGTGTGTACCAATGTGTGTGCACGTGTGTTTGCATACGTGTGTGTGTACAGTATGTGTTTGAGCACTACGACTCTTTTTGACCCTGCAGAGAACACAGCTCCTTTCAGAGTGCCAAAATTTAAGAAGCAGTTTCTGAAATTGAATTCCCTTGAATCGTTCCACTCCTCCTCTCTCTCTCTCTCTCTCTCTCTCTCTCTCTGTCTGTCTCTCTCCCCTCCCTCTCTCTTTACTCTTTCATTAACAGTGAATGAGTTGGCTGTAGAACTTCCTCTCCCTGATGGACTGATTAATAGAGGAGCACGCACAGGGTTTATTCTGATTGGTCGGCTGTTGAGATGTTTCTCTGATAGTTCTGAGGTTGATGTTTGTTGAATGAGAAAGTTACACCGACTGTAAGTGAAAGTGTAGAATGAGGCTGCGTCCACAGTCGTGCCCTGGTCCTGGTGGTGCAGTGTGAACCCACTCAGTGCAGAGCCCTGAAAGCCAACCGTACCATAAACACAGACCTGGACTACAAACCAACCGGGTGCCACCTGCCGTATCGGAGACTGTAGATACATAAGTGTACTCAGGTACAGAACAATAGTACTCATGTGAATCCTGGCCGGAGGGGAAGAGCGGAGGTGGAGGCTTTCATAAAACCCACTGGTGTACAATATAAGGGAACTTTTGTCTCGTGGACCTCGGCCCAGATCTGAGTACACTGAACCCCAAAGTCCAGCTCATTACATTAAGGGGGGATTTTTAAGAAGGTTAGGTTCAGTTCACTCGCACTCAGGTGTCCTTTAAATAACTCACTGAATTAGAATGTGACATCACTGATGAAGCAATTGTGCCTAATGGGAAAAAAGCGTAATACTGGAATAGAGGGAGTGAGAGTGAGAGAGAGAGAGAGAGAGAGAGAGAGAGAGAGAGAGACAGTAATGATGTCCTCAGAGAGCCTTTAAAGGACCACAGAGACATTTTTACTGTGTTTAAAAAGTCTGCTATTTAGGAATAACTGTAATCTGTCCAAAGTCTTTTGCGTGGGAAAACAAAAAGATTTAGAGAATTAGAAAAAGTGAAAGAAGTGGAAGGAGAAGCAGAAGAAGGAGTGCGGGGAGAACCAGTGCTGCACTCAGTCACACTAACGACGACGCTTCATATTACAGTTTTGAAGAGCAGTAGCAGAAAGTAAAAGTGTGTGTTTGTGTTGCTGAATGAGTCGACTGTTAGCAAAGAACGCGTTTAATCGAGAAGTAATCCAGGCTGTATATCGACTCCGAGTTCAGAGCCAGGATGCAATAAAATCTCTACAAAATACATTAACTTGTGTAAATACTAAATATTTATCCATCAGGGTTCAGTGAGTTAAAGTCATGAAAGCAGCTGTGTGAAATCTGTGTGTGTGTGTGTGTGTGTGATGTGGCTAATGAAAAGCGCTTTATGTCACACTATAATGGCTGTCTATGTGTCTCTGCTTTTCGTCTCTCCACACAGACTCGATGACAGTAAATAATCCAGAGGTGAGTGTTATCACAAAAATGTACCATAAATTCAAAAGGATTTCGCAATACACACTTTTTTTCATTTCCTTTCATCATTTCAGGTTCTGCAGTGGAGTTAAGAAATGAAAATCAATCTCTTTTAGAAATCTCTTTAAGCAGAACCCCTACGCGAAATAAAAACTTTCTAGGATTTGGAGAAAAAAAGCGAACAGGACAGACCCGGGCGTAAAGTTCACCCGCCTGGCGCTTTATGTGTTAAAGCAACCATGCCCTTCCTCCTGCGCCTCATCCTCTTCCTCATTCCAAGCCCTGCCCTGCTTTCCCGTAGTGCATCTCTTCCCTCTGAACCACAGCCAGTCAAGATGGTGATATCAGAGAGGTGTGTTTCTGACCCCAACACAGTGGAGGGTCAGGAGGTTGACCTGACGCCCGGTTCTCCTTTAGTTCTCACCCACCGGATCCGCCTGGTTCCCAGCGCTGCGTCCGGTCCGTGCTGCAAGGCTGAATATGCAGCTCTTCATGAGCGAATCGAGGCATTGGAGAGGGAGGTTTCAGAGCTCAGGGAGAAATGTGGAGGTCCGGACGGCGGCTGCTGTACATCCCAGCAAAGTAGAGGTAAAGTGGATCCACTCAGGGTTGTCAGAGCATCATATAATTAATGCTTTTAGAAGAAAAAGTCTACTTCTTTTCTAACTACCTCTTTGCTTTGCCGTTCCCATGGCAACAACATGGTCTGATTTGGTTTCCGTCCAGCTGTTCTGTTTTGTTCCTTGCCCCTTTATACACCACTGTCTTGTCAGAGAATGCTTCGTCTACCTTGAGCATGTGCCTTGTCTCTGTGTTCGGTCCTGCTGTGAATCTCTGAAGTCCTTCCAGCTCTGATAATGAACTACACTTGTTTTATGTTGGCTGCCTGTTCCGTGACCCTTGCAAGGGACTTTGATAATAATCAATAGTCTTGATTTACTATATCTAATTCGGAATTTAAGGACTTGCATGCTTTCTCGACTCACTGAACATTACACAATATCCTAATTCCAAAAAAATGAAGTAATAAAACAGCCCATAAGATAGCCACATGGCCTTCATGAAAATGAAACTGAGAGGGAACTACGTAGCCCGGCCAAAAAATTTCACGGTTTCGGATTGGTAAAAGTACTGGCCTGCGTTAAGCAAAGAAAACATTTAAATGACCGGAATTGGGTTAAGATCTCTCCAAGACATCATTCACCCTGGAAGGATAGAGCTGAACGCTCAACTTCACAGACAATGTGGTCAGAAAAACATCCTGAATCAGTGTAAATGGACGTCACTTGAAAGCCTGTTTGCATGGTAAAAAAAAATCAACAGTGTTTGTTTGGCTATTAAGCCCATGTTTAAAAGTGAAAGTGCATTTCCGAATGCACGCACCCAGACAGAACTCACAGGATTGAGACTAAACAGCTGTGTGTTCATAAGAAAACCACTTGTTAGTGAAACTGATCTTTAAAAAGCCTCAGTTTGTTAGGGATCATAAAGACTGGACTTTAGAGCCATGGAAAAAGGTCATGTGACCTGACCAGTCCAGACTGAGCCTATTCCAGAGTGATGGGTGGTCAGGGTGAGAAGGGAAGGACATGACGCGATGCTCCCATCATGCATAGTGTCCACTGTACAAGCCTCTGGAGACAGTGTTATGATCTGGGGTTGATCAGTTACTCAGGTCGAGACTCAGTAACGTTATGGGGCAATAAAATGAAGTCAGCTGACCACCTGAATGTACTGAATCACCAGGTTATGACATGTATCGCATTGAGTTTTTCTTCCCTGATGGCACGCGCCATATTCCAGAACTCATTTTCACACATGAACTGGACACCAGACTGTCCTCCACAATCAAAGCTCAAGGCTGAGATATTGGAGAGGCAGGCAGTGTGATATTTGGCCAGGCAGTGTTAACAACATGAACATGTGGCCATTTGTTTCAAATTATAAGTGATAAATAGCATGAGAGTTTCTTCAGAGTTTTAAACTGTGTCCAGTATGACTAGGACAAAGCAAGTGGACATTAGAGGAGTTATCAAACAGATGTGCAGAGGTATTAAACTGCACAAGACAGACTACACAGATATATTGCTCAATCCCTTAGAGTCGCTCTTTATCACAAAGCTATATGAGCAGATGTTTTGCCTCATAATACCGTAGGCATTTAAAAAAAAATCATTTTTTTTATTTCTTTTTATTTTAGGAGCGGGCTGCACCACTGATCAGTGTTTGAATGACTGCAATGACCAGGGTCGCTGTGTCGACGGGAAGTGTGTGTGTTTCTCCGGATTCAGCGGACCTGACTGTAGTCTGCCCGACTGCCCAGGAGGCTGCAACAACAAGGGGAAGTGTGTGAATGGCACATGCGTGTGTGATCCCGGGTTTACAGGACCAGACTGCACAATTAAAACATGTCCCAAAAATTGCAGTAGCCATGGCCGGTGTGTGAAGGGAAGGTGTGTGTGTGATACAGGATTCATCGGACCAGACTGCTCAAATGCACAGTGTCCTGGAAATTGCAATAAGAAAGGCAGGTGTGTAAATGGGAAATGCGAATGCAATCCTGGATTCACTGGACCAGAGTGCTCGGAAAGGTCCTGTCCCGGAAATTGCAACAACCAAGGCAGGTGCGTGAATGGAAAGTGTGTGTGTGATGAAGGATTCACAGGTTCAGATTGTTCTGAAAGGTCCTGCCCTGGAAATTGCAATAAAAAAGGCAGGTGTGTGAATGGAAAGTGTGTGTGCAATCCTGGATACACAAGTCCAGACTGCTCTGAAAGGTCCTGCCCCAGAAACTGCAACAACAATGGAAAATGTGTGAAAGGGAAGTGTGTGTGTGATGCTGGATTCACAGGACCAGACTGTTCAGAACTGTCGTGCCCTGGAAATTGCAACAAAAAAGGCAGGTGTGTGAATGGACAGTGTGTGTGTAATACTGGATTCACAGGTGCAGACTGCTCGGAAAGGTCCTGCCCTGGAAATTGCAATGACAGAGGACAATGTGTGAATGGTAAGTGTGTGTGCGATGCTGAATTCACAGGTCCAGACTGTGCAGAACAATCCTGCCCCGGAAATTGTAACGATAAAGGCAGGTGTGTGAACGGGAAATGTGTGTGCGATACCGGGTTCACAGGTCCAGACTGTTTAGAACAGTCCTGCCCCGGAAATTGCAACGATAAAGGGAGGTGTGTGAATGGGGAATGTGTGTGCGATACCGGGTTCACAGGAGCAGATTGTTCTGAAAGGTCCTGCCCTGGAAATTGCAACGACAACGGCAGGTGTGTGAACGGAGAGTGTGTGTGTGATACCGGGTTCACAGGAGCAGATTGTTCTGACAGGTCCTGCCCTGGAAATTGCAACGACAACGGCAGGTGTGTGAACGGAGAGTGTGTGTGCGATACCGGGTTCACAGGAGCAGATTGTTCTGAAAGGTCTTGCCCTGGAAATTGCAACGACAAAGGCAGGTGTGTGGATGGGGAGTGTGTGTGCCATACCGGATTCACAGGAGCAGATTGTTCTGAAAGGTCTTGCCCTGGAAACTGCAACGACAAAGGCAGGTGTGTGAACGGGAAGTGTGTGTGCGATGATGGATTCACAGGTCCAGAATGCTCTGAAAAGTCCTGCCTCAACAACTGCAACAACAAAGGCAGGTGTGTGGACGGGAAGTGTGTGTGCAATACTGGATTCACGGGACAAGATTGTTCTGAGAGGTCTTGTCCTGGAAATTGCAACAACAAAGGCAAATGTGTAAATGGAAGATGTGTGTGTGAAGTTGGCTTTACTGGACAAGACTGCTCCACCAAGACCTGCCCAAAGAACTGCAGCAATAAAGGAAGATGTGTGAATGGAAAGTGCATGTGTAATCCCGGTTTTGCTGAGCCGGATTGCAGCGAGTGTAAGGTTGGATTTACAGGCTCTGACTGTGCAACAGGTAAGCTGATTCATCCACCACCTTTATATTTTACTTTTGTTGAATTGACTGCTTTTTAAACATGTAACACATGTAATAAATCATGAGATTTATAAGGGAACTAGGAGACCAGGAAAAGCGAAAACTACTGCTGGCACTGTGGAGACACTGTGCTAATATTGGAAGCTTATGGTTCAAGAATAGGATTGGTTCAGAGGGCAGAAACTGATACAAGAGATGCTTTAGGGCCTGGGAACAATAAGGGAGGTGTAATCTCAATGCAAGGAATTGGTAAGAACTTGGCAGAACATGACGAGAAAACAACATAATTCAAGACTGGTGCAGAACTGTTGTCTACGGCCTATTTCTGATGCTCAAAAGGAGATCCTCATATTGCAGAAGAAGCAGAGTCCTGAGAGTGATACAAGGGAAGGAGTAAAGTGAAGTTTATGCTGGGGAAAGGCTAAGGTCTGGAATAGATGCAGGAGAAAAAGCTGAACTTGGTGGGGAAAGTTGGAAAACGTTGGAGAAAGTGAAGTGTCTAGGTTTGATACAAGAGGAGAAGTAAAAGTAGGGCTGGATGTATAGCATGGAGTGAAGTCTAAACTTTATGTGGAAGTACAAAGTCGTTGGTCAACTTAATGGTGGTGGAATCAGATTAAGGTCTCACAGTGGGTTAGCAGTTATTATTGTTGCATGTTCTACCCATGCTTGCTAAATTTCCTTTGGGTAATCTCAAACTTAAAACAGACTTGAAAGTCAAATATGTGCAGAAAGCATCTAAGTTTAATGACATCCTAGAGAAGAAGAAGCACATGATTCTATAAAAATGAAAGAAGCAAAGTGTTGTGCTGGAGAAGAAATAATGGATGAGGTTTTCCCTGAGGAAGGTGCAAGATCTGAGAGTAATGTTGGAAGCCAGGGGTAGCTCAGTGGTTAAGGCATTGGACTACGGTTTGGAAGATCCCAGGTTCAAACCCCACAACCACCAAGTTGCCACTGTTGGGCCCTTGAGCGTGGCCCTTAACCCTCAACTGCTCAGATGTGTAATGAGATAAAAATGTAAGTCGCTCTGGATAAGAGCGTCTGCCAAATGCCTAAATGTAAATGTTGGAGAAGGCTCGATCACAAGAAGTAAGGGTAAATCTGGACCAAAATCTGGACCAAAGTCCAAGATAGGGGAAATGATAGGAAAGGATTGGTAATTGTGGCTCAAGAAGATAGATTAAAACACAAAATGGATCCAAAGACATAAGCAGAGACAGGACCAAAAGCAGAATCCAAACCTGAGATAGTGACAGAGACAAACATGGAGATTGTTGCTGCAGAAACGATAAAGTCCAAGGCCAGGGTCAGGGTCATCGTTAGTATATACCAGGTGTGTACCCTAAAGATCACCATAAAGAAAGGCGTAAAAATAAATAACAAAGTTCTTACTATGGGCTAGAAAAAGATCTTGTCTAAAGTATGTGGTGTGTTAGCTACAGATTCACACCATTGATGTACTAATCAATCTCTTATCATGCTTTTCTCTCAGAACTGGTTGCTGTGTCTCACTTCAGTGCCAGAAACATCACAGAATCTTCAGTTACACTCGTCTGGACTGCATCGACTTTGGTGCAGTACAGCACTTACCATATCACCTTCACCAGTGAGGTAATTAACAAACTGATATACACTTTAAACCTCATCATCTGAATGCAAAACTCACGTTTCAAAACTCATGTTTCCTTTTGCTGTTCCTGTCAATGATAATACAATGATAATAATATATGCAAATACTAAGTGCAAAAGCAAAGCGATATTTTAAAATTATAGAGTAATTCCGTCACAGTTGTGTTGCAAATGTGTGAAACCAATTGTCTCTCTTACTCTGTCTTCTCTGCATTGACTTGCACATTTCTGGTTTACCACAAACCACTTCCTATCGCACGACCTTTCGTCCAGGAAACCACTGATGTGTGCAGCATGCAGCGCACTGCACCTGTCTGTCTGACTTACAGTACATGTGCTACTTGATGCAATAAGAACTCTAAGCCCCAATGTTTTATTTATCAATTAGAAAAGGATCCTCAGTTGATCAATCTTATTCAAGAACCCATTATTTGAAGAGTGACACACATTCAGGTGTGCCAGGTCTGGTTCACTTCAGCCTTTCTTTGTCACATATACATTCCTGGACAGTAAAATTATTTATTCTTTGCGTATCCCAGCTTTTTGTTGGAATGCAGGGGTTGGAACACTGTAAAAATGGTCAGCAATTTTCCCAGCAACCCTGGAGTAGACAGAGTTAAGGGCCTTGCTCGAGGGCCCCACAGTGGCAACGTTCCAATCAGTAACAGCATTAACACGCTGAGCCACCACCGCCCCTTAGGGCATCACAAAAGGTATACAAAAAGGCTTAAATATAGCAGAAAAGATGATGCATAAAGGCCTAAGGTCGCATTGCTGTGCTCCATCAACTTCTGACGCTTCATCAACTATCTGTGATACACCTTTTTTCATAACCTGGTACAGAAACGATTTGCTCTGTAAGGCTCTTTTTCCTGTTCCAGTCTTTTCAGTATTCTTGTATATTTTTAGCATTTACAGTACCTGACATTAAGCCTATGACTACTGGCACAGTGGTGTATTGGTTAGCGTCCTTGAATCTCCAGGGTCTAAGGTTTGAGTCCTGCCTTGGGCACTTGAACCATCTATATGTGCGGAGTTCTATTAATCCGCTTGTTTGGTGGGTTTCCTCCGGGTACTCCATTTTCCTCAGACAGATCAAAGACTAGGCTTCTGGATCATTGGAGCAGATTGATTTACATTTCCAAATTTCTTTTAGTGTGCTTGTGCATTGCGATGAATTGGCACCCCCATACAGGGTGTACCCTGCCCCATGCCCCGAGCCCCCCTGGGATAGGCTCCATGCCTCCTGCCACCCTGTACCGGATAAGCGCTATAGAGAATAAGTGAGAGTGAGTGAGTGATTGATAGGCTACTTACTCAGAAAGCATGCTATGTAACCACTGAGCTTATGCCTTAACCACTGAGCTACCCCAGTCAGGGGTAGCTCAGTGGTTAAGGCATTGGACTACGGTTCAGAAAATCCCAGCTTCAAACTCCACAACCACCAAGTTGCCATCGTTGGGCCCTTGAGCGCGGCCCTTAACCCTCAACTGCTCAGATGTGTAATGAGATAAAAATGTAAGTCGCTCTGGATAAAAGCGTCTGCCAAAATGACTAAATGGAATTGATTAGACTTTGTCTTTGTTTGATTAGGCAAACGCCCCTTATCCATGGCTACTCAAGCGGATCTGAATTTTAATTTTAATTTTGAAGGCTTAAGGGCCCAGCTGCTGGGTCGTGCATTAGTAGGTGCAATATCTTATCCACTAAGCTACCCCTGCACTTAGATATAATTAGGTATTCGTGAAGAATATTTTAATAAGAACTTAACAACATACAATGTCTTATCATCTAAAACAACCCAGCAGAAACCCTAACGTTGGATTAGCATAGTAATATAGTTGTGTAAGGATATTGTGATGATGTCAGTGCCATCGTTCTTTCTGTGTCTTGATTTGATCACGTCCTCACCAGGCTTTTTATTAAGAAAAAGCATGCCAGCTCCATGTCAAGGATGTGTCTATGTCCATACTGGTTTCTATTGTGTTCCTGCCAAGTTGTACAAGTTATTACTTCACACATTTTTTGTGGACGCGGCTCAGTGTGATGGGGGCCTGAGAAAAATAACTGAGCAAAGTCAACATAGCTAAAACTGAAAAAAACTACTAATAATAACAACACTGGAGCACAGCCCTGTGCAAACACACACACATGGGAGTTCCTCTCTTGTTGTCGAGTTGATGCACCACGCTCATTAGGGTGTGAATTTTGTGACCTTTTCCTTCAGAATTTTTCACTTCACGCCCCCGTTCCCTTTTCTCTGAGCCTATAAAGTGCTGCTGCGCAGATGGTCCTGCAGCAGGGGGCGAGGCTGGGTTACGGCACCAGTTTTACAACATGCCTTTGAGTTGGCACGAATGGAAATGAAAGAAAACATTCCCATGGGGCTCACGTGCAAATTTATGAGCAGAACAGTCTCGGACTCAGACTCACATGCATTTGGTCTTTTTTTGTTGTTTCATTGAAAAACGTGAGATTGAGAACAGCTGGATTCCAGTTTTTTTTACTGGATTTTACAGCAGAACCACAACACACACAAAAAAAAAAACACAACAGTTAAAATGGTTATATTTATATTGGACTATTCTCACAAACAAGATACTATCTACAGTACATTAAATCAATACGTACTGAAAAAAAAAAATCCTACTAACAATAACTACAAGAACAAGAGGTAACATTACACTCAGGCCAGTGTCCAGTTTAATCTGGCAATCAATTAATCAATTTATCTATCTGTCAATCAATCAATTAAAATCAGTAACCACTAACAATTTAAGAATTCCTCCTCAATCTGCTTATTTATCAAACTTTGACATGGAAAAGTTTATTA